>NW_008804491.1:0-4390 GCF_000699145.1 Aptenodytes forsteri
CAACAAAACAAAAGAAGGTGGCAGATTGATGCTCAAGAGCCAGTAATTTGGAGGCATTTGAACAACTTTCCTTCACTGGCGCTCCTGTATCAAGCAAGCAAATAAGTAAGACACTACATTTCCGTAAGTGCTTGTTCCAGAGGTCGTTAAATGTAATGCAGATTTTTCCATTGGCTTTGGATCAAGACCAATAATGCCTTGAAGTTGAGGCTTTCCAAGTACTCTATGGGCAACGGTGGAATACTCCTCAACAGCTCTTCACCAAAGGGTGGCGTCATTTGCCAAAAATAAACATTGTTATCCATGCAAGGCACCTGAGGCATATACAGATTTAGCACCCAGCTCTCCTCTCCTTCATGCATCTGCAGATCTGGAGCAAGTCCCTTGTAGCATGGGCAGAAGGGGGCACCACAACATGGGGCTGCCCATCGGGTGAGCAGCCTGTGCCCCCCAGGCACCGATGACATTGCTGGCCCTACCAGCCCTGCGACCGCCGGCCACTTCGACCCTGATAAACTGCACATACACACAAACACACCACAGTGTTCAACGATTTGTCCCACATGTGCTCTCTGACTTCTAAGCTGCTGCTGCTGCAGTTGCTTTTCTGTACATTGGTAACAGATTTGGAGAAAACGTGCAAGTTCCTCCTCTTCTGAGTCCATAGCACAGCAGCAAAGCTTAGCCCACTCTACTCAACAGAAAAATGCCCTTGATTTCAGAAGCAATGCAGCCTGATCCCTGATATTTTATAGGAAAATATTTTGACGGTACAACAGCTGAAATAATTAGATAAAGCTAGGATGACTGGCATTTAATCTGCTAATCCTTCCAGAAGCAGTTAACTTGAAAATACAAGATAAAATTTTGTAAGTGCCTGTCTCCACTTTGACAGTGCGGGTGGTAGCCCAGCTGGCACGCAGCTCTGACCTGGCCTTCTGCCGAGGCGGCGATTTACTGGGGACAGCATCTTGGCCACAGCTCCTCTCCTGCATCAGCAAAGCCATCCCACCCTTTCCTCCACAACACAGCTGGATCCCACCCATGTTTAGAGAAAGATTCGTGCATGCAACCTGACACAGGCAAAATTCAACTAACTGGTTAAAGAAATTTGGCCTCATCTCAAAAAAAAAAAACAAACAGTTATGAATTTACACCAGCACCAGTCAGAAAATTTCTGATGGACACATTTACCTCAGAAAACACCAGCTTGTCAGAAGTGAAACAGTTTGGGGAAAAATATGTCACTTTTGAGGAATGTCAGTTTTAAAATAAAGATGAAGAGAAAGCATTTCCAGTAAAACAAAACATTATATTTCTACCTAATTGTTTTCAGTTTTTGAAACGAATGTTGTCCAATAAACTGTAAAATAGAAGATCAACATTTCAATAAAGTGTTTTGGTTTTGTTAATCAGACTGTTCAATTATTATTTTTTTTTAGAATTTGAGATCACAGGAAATGTAGACGAAAAAAAAAATCTGTTCCAGAGCACAAGGCTGAAATCATAGACTTCACTACAGAATTAAAAGTTCTGTACTTGCACTGCTGCACTTTGAAGCATTTACCCATATTAATGGATTATATTCTTTCACTCAGCATATCTAAAATATCAGCATAACCATTCCTTTGCAGACAAATATATGTATTTCATCTGTGTACATGCATACTTCCATGAGAAACTTAAAATCTGCAGAGAGAAGAACCAGTCTTGTGGTCATTATTCAGACCGAAGGCAGTGGGCACTTTGAAAGAGGAA
This sequence comes from Aptenodytes forsteri, assembly GCF_000699145.1. Taxonomy (NCBI): domain Eukaryota; kingdom Metazoa; phylum Chordata; class Aves; order Sphenisciformes; family Spheniscidae; genus Aptenodytes; species Aptenodytes forsteri. The sequence continues at coordinate 1,759 of NW_008804491.1, forward strand.
GGATCACAGGATTGTTGCATGAACAGTGCTGCAATTTGATTTTTTAAATACAAAACTTCTACACTTCTCATCACTAAATACGCAAGTAGCTTTTGCATCAAAAAATGTAAGTAACACGTTATATGAACTAAACCATCTGTCTAAGGTGGCCTTTCTTAGAAATGAAAGACAAAATTAAGAGGAGTATGAACTATCTGAAAATGCACTAAATTGAATCACTGTGACTCCAGTCCGTGAGAGATAGTTTAACTCAAAACTAGTCTGCTGTGTACAGAGTAAGTCAAAAAGCCTCAAAATATCCCAGAGGCTAAGTTCCGCCTAGCCAAGTAAAACAGGCATAATTTCTCTGCAAAACAGGTCTATACACACACTGTAAAAGCAGCATATATATATAGATCTATACCGCAGCATTATACACCCCATTTCTCTTTCTGAAAGGAGCCGGTCCATGGGCCACGCTCTGGCTCACTGCTGCCTTACACACACAAGTAGCCCAGGAAAAAGCAGCGTGCGAGCACATGGTGCTTGTGCCCCGCCACGAGAGCCAGCACCCTCAGCTCCAGCCTCCTTCAGAACCCCTCACAGCCCGCCCTGGCACCGGTGGCGAGGAGCGGCCGCCCAGCACGACTCCCCGTGGGCAGAGGTGCTGGCCTCGCCGGCACGCAGGCAGGTCAGTGCGCAGCACCTCTGACAAGCCGACTGCAACGTGTCTTGGGTATTAGAGCACATTTTCCATTCAAAACTCTGGAACTGGATATTGTGCTAAACCTCCCATCACCGAATACCCACATATGAGGCAAGTGACTGAGACAGCAGAAACCGCCATTGGAGGCACTGCGAGCTATTTATGCAGGGACCCGTTAGTTTAGATAATGTCCTGTGCCGATGGCAGTGGGCCCAGGCCTGCCCCTGTCGAAGTCAATAGATTCATTGTCTTCACCCTGAGCAGGGTAAGCCTAATGTGAGGCCTGCCTGGGTCTAAATTACTTTTTTTCAGATGCACATTGCAGATTGTTGAACTCTTACATGAGGTGCAGAGACTGCTGCTGGAATCCACAGTTTCAGATTGCAGGGCAGAGCACTGAATAGACAGTGAAAAACTGACTATAAAACCTACTCGTAGATGCATGTGTGTTTTCATAATCTATCCCCGGGACTGTTTATTAGTATTGCAAACTGTGCGCATATAACCTTAAAATAACCCCTTCCTCCGGTATCCCATTTGCAGAGGAAGATATTACACCCCTTAACAGGATCCATTACACTTCCAATGCTTCCCTAAAACAACTGTTTTGATTTGGGAATTTAAATGGAAGGAAGCATATGTATGTAGGCCAGAACATATTTAAAGCATCACTTCTGTTCACCGTGCTGGTCTAATTCTGTTTCCTTCTTCATTCCTGATCATGGTCTTTGAAGCACTTTGCATCAGATCCACGAGCTTATGCTTTTGCCTGGATATTACCTCACATCTAAAAAAATAGAAAGAGGGTTGTGGACAGGTAAATCCTGCACCAATACGGCCTATGGGCTCTCAGCGTAGGAGGACGGTGCTTCAGATGATCCTGGAAAAGATGAGAGCTCTTCTCTCTGCTGCACCAAGATGAATGGAGCCTCCTTGTACGTCTTAATGTGTACCTTGCTAAAGACTAATACAAACCCTAATGAATATACTTTGTGGGAGCATCTGATCTCAACTGATCTTCAAAATGATGAATTTTCTGTTGCCGGTGTATAACTGTTCTCTGAAAGTGAGGCAGAAGGAATTACCTGCCTCATCCCCTGTGACAAAATGAGAGATGTTGCAGTCAGTGAAACCATGAAGATGCACTTGCGGAGCAGGCTGCCCTATGTTAACTATTCTTATTATCAAGATGCAACTGGTGCTTACACACAACGGATAAAAACAAGTCCATTTGCCAAATCAAACTGGTGAAAACATACCTGGTTCTAATTTTCACTTATAGTAAAAACAGTATAATCACCATAACATCTCTACAAACCCTGAAAGATATCAGAGCTAGAAAGAAGGGGTGCTCCTGTTGCACTGAGCAGAATTTCATTACTGACACGAGCTGCAGAAAAAGCAGGATCCAAGAATATATGTAATGTCATTTCTTAAGACTGATCCTCAGAATAAATCATACCTATTTTAAAACATTTTTTTTTCTACTCAAGTAAAAATGTTATTGTATTTGAGGTCTTAATCATATCATTAGTAACAACAACAAATTAAAATGAATTAATCCCATTCTGATTTATTTTGCTTGCAGCGTTAAATAAGAAGTACATAAAACACAATTAAGTCATTTTAAGTCCTCTCTTTAAATCCTAAGCATGAATTGCTACATCTAGATAAAAACAAAACAAAGCTTTTTATTTGGTGTGAGCTGAGAGAGGTGTAGAGCACACAGTCCCCAGTGACTCCAAGGTAAATAAATACTTTCACTGGTTCTTAGGATTTCTGGTTAGGAACTTGTTCAGCAACATCGGGACTGTGCACAGATGATTACACAGGATCTGCTATTTGGAATAATTAGTGCAAGGAAACTATAACTACGATGTACAATATACAGAAAGACATTAGCCTAAGGGTAAGGAAAGTCTGACACTTGTTAAGAAAAAAGAAAGA
>NW_008804492.1:0-4407 GCF_000699145.1 Aptenodytes forsteri
TTCTTTTGTACCTACCCTTCTCCGATACATCCTAGAAAACTTGAGTGATCTAGACTTGCTGAGATCATGTTGTAGGTGTGGGTTGGGGGAATTCCATGGATGACATTTACAGGACATATGTAAGGCTAAGGTGTGGCGTAACTGTCAGGTCTCTTGCTTCTTTGTTGAATTCAATGACGATTCAAAATGCAGGCATCTAGCCGCCTTCTGCCGTAGGTCTCTCTTAAAGGAATTAGATTTTAATGTGTTTATCTGATTCTGTGAGCTTCTGTGGCTGATGAGTGGAAGTGGGAATGGCAACGTGGCCAAAAAAACATTCCTAATTTTTTATCTTAACTGATAACTTTTCCCCTTATATTTCACTTTTCTAGCCATTTACCCAATGGAATGTAGGAAAAAACCCTCACAGACAAGTTAGTTGTTAGATTTTACCGTTTCTTTTACCTCAAAAAGAAATTGAAAAGAGCATGGCCAAATAGAAGCCATTGCAAAAAGACAGTTTCATTTGAAATTTAAAACCAAAAACCACTCAGCTTTATAAAATTCTCTTTTAAAAAAGATTCCAAGCCAGGAAACAACTTTACCAACATGCCTCCTACCCTACCAGCAAGATACAGGATTTCTTTAACACCAGTTTGTAAAAATCCTCAAAGCCTAAGTGCTTCTTCAGCACTTCCCTGATAATGTAGGAAGCATTTATTTGCTAGTCATAGCACTTTATGCCCACATAACTGTTTGCCTCATCAAAGCATAAAACCCCATTATTTGGGACAGCTGTTTTTCAGTCACCTTCAGAGTATAGTAGCGAGAGGAATTCTATTTTTAAAGAATTTCCTTTACCGCTCTGCAGTTCCTTAAAATGTATTTCTTTTACCTAGAATTCTGGCAGAAATCTGACCTCATTCTACTCCTTCAATAAAGACAGAATGTGCTGGGGTTTTTTTGTAGTATGACAACTATAACACCAAGAATGGCTTTAAATAGTTTTTGTATTTTAACTACTTTTATTCAGAGCATTGGACTGTAAGATCAGGCATGTTTTCGTGTGTCCAGCTGAACTAGATCAACTGGTTACCTCTCACAACTATTTATTACTATCTTCCTCCCAACCATACAGCTTCCTTCCTTTCAGATGACCTGTTTTCAAGTCTTCACTACTTTACTTTTTCCATCTCAGCCCTGTGTAGGAAATATCTGTCCAACTCCCTGGTGGGACTTAATGTAGATGTCTGTCCCTGAAAATGGATGTTTTGTCAGAGGCTCAAACTGCTATGCTTTTGGTGGTTGCATGCTTAAACATTTTCTTAACTTTGTGGAACCAGTCATGTAGTATTGTAATAACTTGCATGGGAATGATGACAAAATGTGATCCCACATTTTGCCTTAATAGAAAAAATAGGAGCATATTCACTTTGCAATGCATCTGCCTGGGAAGGGCAGCTGGCCTTCCTGTTGCACATTGCGGAATTTGGGCCAGCCTGTCAGAGTACCCTGTTTAGAGTTATTTAAGACAAAAGTACCTGCAGCAGAAATAGCTGGAGGAAAATTCCTATGGAACATTGCATCTTTTGGTTGAAAACCCAAACTGATTTCTCTTTTCAGTTTTCAGAAGGTTAATGCCTACAGTTTTCTTTTCTAGTTCTTGGGCTTCTGATGAAATTGCACATTTTCCATGAAAGCTGGTGCAGAAAACTCATATTGTGTTAAAAATGTTTTCCTCCCATTTCAAGTGGAAATTTTTTTGTTTTATAGTGACTCATGCTATTTCCGCCTATTTTGAAGTTATAAATGAAATACATACACTTCATAGGCCTTATACCAGTATCCTGTGGAGTGTTGAATTTCATTTAAGGTAAAGGTCAGCTTGTATTCTTGTAATGAAAAAAGCACCTTGTATTCTTATAATGTATAATATCGGTATTTTCATTAATAGCACACTCATTATTTCTCTTCTGTAGTTCAACAGACTTAGGAATCCCAGGCTGGCCCCATGATTTTCTTCCACCACTTTTTGTTATAGGCATATTTTTCCATTGCTGGTAATTTACAGAGGATTTAAAGATAATTTAGGGCCTGCTTAATAATAGATGTTGATTTTTCTTCTTGTTCAAGAACTACAGATGTGGTCCTTCAAGAGATGCTTATGTGGTCTGTCTGAACCTGGTATGTATCTTGCCTTAAAAATGTTGGGATTACATTACATTTATACTGTTTGCTTCTATATAGGTCTTTTAATTGGGTGTTGGTTTTTTTTTTTCACCTACTAGAGTTTCTAAGACCTTCTTTTCCTTTTTCTTTAAATCTCTGTCCTTTTTTCCCAATTATGACTGTTTTGTGATAACTATCATCATTGTATCCAAAACCTTGGTGCAGGTCCTTTAAAGTCAACCTATTCTGAGACTTGATAATAGCTATCAGTGATTATTCTGCTTTTTTCATATGAATGTTAGAATAATTCATGGAAGCAAATATGTTAGCCACAAGGAGGTCTGTGTGCAATCGATTGCTGGAAACTAGGTCTCCATGCTTCTCCTGTTCTTATGCACTTCCTTAGGCATCCAGCATGAGCGGCAGAGACAAGATGCTGAGCTGGATGAACTTTTGGTCAGTCATTTCAGCCATTCTTGTCTTCTTAAGCCTCGTTCTTAAATGCTGCCTCCCCCCATCTCACAGCTGAAGTGGAACTCATTTTGCATTCCCTACATACTCTGTTTTTTTAACTACAAAAGGAGTCCCACCAACAATTCCAAATTCTTGCACTGCAGCCAGCAACCATACTATTACATGTTTTTATCAGTTTTCTTAGAAGGCATGTGTTTATTCTGAGAATATTTCCTTTTCTCAAATAGTCACCCCCTGAGATTTGTTTCTAGGCTCTACCTGGAAGTATTATCATCAGGAAATGGTTTTGCACTCTTACACAAACTGAGCTAGAAAGCACTGTTCTGCAGTTGCCTAACTCTGTAAGCATTTAATTTCAAGAACACCTCTCCAGCTGCCTTTCAAGTTTTCTAGATGATTAGAGATCTGAATGTAACACAAAAACACCTTAAGGGTCACCATGTGCAGACATCCTGGCATTCCCCAAAGATTTGTAGCTTAAGGAATTAGGTATTCCTATATTTAATAGCCCTGAGTAGATTTTCCTCCAGTTTCTTTTTGAAAGGGTATTATTTCTTAGTTTCTGCAACATCCTGTAGGTAACTGATATCTTCTATAAATTAACAATTTGTTGTGTGAAGTACAGTATCCTTTGCTGGTTGTGTACTTACCTCCCGTCGTGTCCTTTAGTGTCCCTTTTAATACAAGGACTGTATTAGAACCGTAATATATCTTTATTCATATTCTCTAAGTTAATACTGATTTAATAGTTTTCTGCCACCCCCCCTCTATTTTTTTCCAGGTTGAAGAAGCAATGCTGCTTTTATGCATATCTGGAAATGACCCAGTCGGACTAGATCAGTGCCTTCCTTCTTCGTAATGCTGCCCAGGATCCAGCTGCTGCAATTTTTCGTGTCTGAGGTCCCCTGCATTGTCCAAGCTGGTAGCTGTTTCTAGATCGTTCCTAACGCTAATGAACAGACCTTTCACCTAATATGATTTCAGACACTTTGTTTTAAAATGTGGGTAAGAGCTGCCTCTTTTTAATGTTGCGGTTCAGTGGCATGAACACTCGCTATGGAAATAAGAGATTTGGCAACAGCCTTTTCAATGGTTAATGGAGATTCAAATTTAGATGTCCCACTGAGGCACAGCTTCAAGCTGAAGAAGTGCCGTAGCCTGGATTTAACAAACAGGTCTATTTTTCAGGGCCTTCTCCTGAATGGTTGGGAATGTGAGGTTAAACTCCTGAAACTGAGGAGGCAACTGAACCCACATCACTACTGTCTGGGGCAGCACTGCAATCATTCAGCTAGCATGCACACCACTGCCCTATTCCCCAGTGGGGCTTTAAAAGAAAAGAAGGGGCTGGTATTTCAGACACCCTGTTTCTTACTAGCTAGATAAAGTGCTTTTACTTTCTGTGTGGTGCTGCGGCTACTGATTCAATTTTGAGATACAAAACTGCCTCCAAGAGCTTCAGAGGAGAGTAAAGTATTGCATTCTGGAGACACCTAAAGCATATGTATTTCAGTACCTAAATTGTAAAGTCTGCTTTTTATTGGCCTAGCCATAAGTCTATGCAGTGGAAAGGCAGGGTTTCTAAGTTGTAATATGGTTGCAGATACTACAGCAGCTATTGTATGCCTGTCTTTTCAGCTTTTCCAAAATAGACACAATTGCTTCCTTTCATTCTTTGGAGTTCAAAAGGCTCTGTCACCTAGTCTTAACATTTGTCAAATCTCAGCTTTATGATTTAGGGGGAATGGGATTGAAATGAGATATTGAATTAATCCTGAATGATCT
>NW_008804493.1:0-4413 GCF_000699145.1 Aptenodytes forsteri
TCTATCCCAGCCGAAACCAGGACAAATGTTGGTTTTAAAACGTTCCAGTGGACTAGCTTTATTTTATTAACACTTCAGAAAAAAATTAGTCCATGTAAGAGTTTTCCTTTTACATTTATTCCGTTGGAGTTTTCATTTACATTTTTGGAAGGTAAACGAGTCTCACTCCTATAGATAACCACAAAATAAACAGATGAGTATGGAATACACAGCACTTGAAATTAAACTTCGTGCAATTTCAAGAAAAAAATCTTGCTGAGCACAAACTTACACTTGTTTGGAAATGTCTTACCTTTTTATGCCATATAGGACTTAATAAACTCTCCTACTTTCCTCTTTTTAACTCTAAGCACCTTTGGTTCCTTAATAGCTTGGATTACATTGATGAATTTAATTGTAATTAAATAGAAGAAAACTAAATATGTTAAAAGTTTTTGAATTCTCAGCTAACTAAAATACAAAGGAATTTAATCTGAGTCTTCTTTTCTAAATATATATATTGAATTTAGATATGTCAAAGTTTATGATAACTTAAAAATCTTACCTATAGAATATTTAAGTTGCTTCTATTTTTTAAATTGTACCTTTTCAATAAAAAAATTGAATACTGTGTGATTATACCCTGTAGAATATTTTTTTTTTGCACCTATTCTTTTAAAATGAAGTACAGTGATAAAATATCCTTTAGAATAATTGCGTATGATTGGGTATAATACAGTGTTTTCATCTCTCAGCAGCGTATTAGCAACTGAAGCTTATGAATTTTCCCAGAAGTAGATATTAGTTAAAATATGCTTAATGTTGTTCGTTCAAAAGTTTATGGAAATCTTTTTCTTATTTGAAGTGGTGGGTGATTCCATTCCTGATATAAACCAAAGAAATGATTGTGCCATGTACTGTTCTATGCTGGCTTCTGTATCGTTCTTATCAGCACCTACTGCTAAATTAAGAGGTGTTACTCACTTATGGTCTCATGCACTTATTTGGCTCAGAAATCACAGTGAATAAGAGCACAACTGAACCTCAGACTTGACTTAAAAAGATTATTCCACCAGTTGCTTAGTTCTGAAATGAATCATTGTCTGTTGTGAAAATATCCATTCTTTGTATGTTAAACTGGAAAAGAACAGATCAGCATTCAGGCAGGTTTTCTCCAGCCTGCATTATGGCAGATTACTTACTGCACCGTGTGATAAGTAGATGTCACGTAACTTGTATACTGATATCACAGTTTCATTATAAACCCTCTTAAAAAGAGGGGAAAAAAGCCACAATTAAAGGTAGGCAAGTACACATCAGGTATGTAGATGAAGTAGATGAAGGTACTCAAATCACTAGCTGGTGATTTGTCTGTTAATCATGTCTGCATTTCAGGTTTGTAACACTACCGTTTGCCAGAATAGATTTAAGTTAGATACTTTTGGAGTTCAAAGCAACTATCCAACTTGAAAATAGGATGTTGAAATTTTAGTGGTTGCATTGGGATTTTTATGATCCTGAATTTTAATTAAGCTATATCAGCATAGCTGGTAAAATACCTGAGAAGCATGTACAGGATTATTGTCCCCTATGGTTAGCTCAAAATACTAAGTATTTGCTCTATATCTTACTTGTGCATTGCACAGCACTATCTAGCATCATAACAAAATGTGATCTATTTTGCAAACCAAGTGAGGGAAGGGGATAGCTCCTATAAATGCTTAGTAAAGGCCTAAGCCAAAGTCTGCCAGAGCCGATGGGAACAGTTCTGTAGATTTGAATTCAGTTTTGAATCAGGACCCAGGTACAGCAAGATGATCATAGGGTATACAGGTCTTTATCTAAAATCAGGTTAACTGAAGAATTCCACCCACACAGCAGAATAGGAGGAAGAAATGTTTGTATCATGCAGAAGTGCAGGTTCCATACCCATATCATGCTAATGCAGCATGGTGACCATGTCTGAAAGAAAAATTGTTGCTCTTGCTGCTGAGCAAGGCTAGCATGCTGCCTGTGAAAAAACGAGGTTCGTCAAGCCGCCGGGTAGAGATGACAGTAAAGCCTAACATTGACTGGGAACGGCAAGTAGTTCTTGGTCACGCTAAGCCTCTTTCTCCAATCCATTTTCCTCCGTTTTGCCAGATAAAGCAGAATATTGTACGATATAGTAATTTTTCCCAGGGTATTAAATTTATGTAACTCAGCAGATAAGGCATTAGTATGATAAAACAACCAGAGTGGTATGTCTTGCTAACTATTGCAACTACTGAATTTTAGTTTTAAACACCAAAAATATGTTTTTAAATTAGAAACTTCTGCCTAATTAGTAAAAGTGGTTGGTGTCTTTTAAGATTGTGAATGGCATAATCACCTACTATACAGAAATCCTTAAATATGTGTTTGGTATGACTTCTCTCTTGTTCGGGGAACCTGAATGATAAACATTAAGATTAAACCTCAATGTTACAAAGAAGTGATAAAAATCATAACAGTATGATCTCATGGTATTCCACAGCACTTCAGCGAGTCATGGCTTATTAATACTTGATTGGGTTAAACCCATAATTGAATTCCCCATCCCATTTCTACAAGATTTCTAAACCTCTCATACTAAGGTCCATCTTTCTTTTAACAATATGTTTCTTAAATTTTTTTTATTGTAGTACACAACCAAAAGACCACATAGTTGCTACATTGTATCAGTATGAGCTATTGCACTGAAATTATGAAGAATTATTTTTATAGGTCTCTGGGATAGCTACATTGTTATTTATCTATCAAGACAACACTCATCGCTATAATATGAATGAGACTTTGCTGTATCATGATGAAAACTATTTTACAGATAGAGAGGAGAAATGCAAGCACACTAAGGGCATCTCTCTGCAGAGAAATGCATCACAGAGCGGAGTCCTGAATTTGCACCAGCCAAGCCTGTGCCAGAACCCAGGCTATCTTTCTTCTTAGTCTCTTTGTGTATTTACATGCCAGTTCAGGGTAGCAGCAGCACAGGGACCACACTTCATTACATAATTACTACATGTCCACAGTGACTTCTAAGTCATACATAGTCCTCTGTGACACAAAACAAGGCACAAAATTTGCATCTGCATCATCTAAATTGGTGCCTGTATCAGTCATTTCTCTCTTTAGAAATATCTGAAAGTCTATAGCATATTTACCGTGGTGTCTAGATAATCTGTGTAACCAACAGTCAGCCCTGCAGATCCACCAACTAAATGCTTGATGTGAGAAGAAGATTAGCTTTCCATTATATCTTCCATGCTCATCCCCAGCTGATGTTTGGAAATCTTGGGGATTTAGTCTCTGACAGGTGGTTAAATTCTGCCTTTTGTTGTTTTACAGAAATAAGTCTGACAACACATATATGGAAATACATATTTCTTATATTTATTGTGTAAAGAGAATGGGATAGGAATTAACATCACAACTACCCTGAAAGTGATAGAGAAACCTTGAATGTTTTCAGTTTGTACTGACAAAGATGCTTCACATTACAGAACTGACCTTGATATATCTCAGAATGAACATGTTGGGGGTCATTTATACTGAGAAGGCTTTTGGTCATCAGGATAAAAAAAAAAATACTTCTAAGAGATCAGAATGCTTTGCTGGAGAGTCCTTGTACTGAAAGATATGTGTGTGGTGTCCTGAAAATTAAAATTCCACAGTCTGTTACTCATCAAAAGAATCTACTGCTGGCAAAAAAGCACTCCTTTTTGTTTCTTCATATGAATTACTGAATGTTAACTACAACTCAATGTTCTCATTATCTGACTACCTCATTCTAACTCTTGCGCATACCAGCTGGTATGAAATTGCCTTTTTACTAACTTGGGTATGGTGAAAAAACAGTGGTTAACAAACGTGGTCAATAAAGGTTGTTTTTATTGTTTCAGGCTGTTAGATACATAGTTAATTACATCTCAGCTATTTAGGACAGTTGACTTCATGTTAATCCAATTAAATATTTTAAGCAGTGACTTTATTAAAATAACATTTTTCTTCTAGCACAGCTGCCCCTGAGTTTGACAAAATAATTTTGCTGCACAAAGTACTTTGCTTGTACAGAGAGCAGCTACACTGCTATAATAGTGCACTAGGGCTGCCTTTCTGACTTCTCTTTGGTCTGTGTGTTGTCCTCTCCTGAAAAGTGGAAGTAAGTGTTACTCATAAGTGAACCTGCCGTGCTGACTTTTTTTGTAGTGTGTAGCACATTGCATTAAATATAAAAGAAAAATTCATTTGTCTGGAAAAACAGTAAATCTTGGACTGTTATGTAGTCATTGTAGTTGATGGAAAAAAAGACCTGTGACTATTGTAGTGTGCTCACAGGCACACTGTGACAACACTCTGTTGTGTATTTTCTAATGCATTGCAGAGTCTGGTTTTAGAATCATAGAATCATAGAAT
>NW_008804494.1:0-4419 GCF_000699145.1 Aptenodytes forsteri
CTCTGCGGTGCACGGGCGTCCGTCCCCGCTGGCAAGAGTTGGTTGTGAGTGGCAGAAGGAATGACCGTGGCTGCGGTGGGGGCTGCACCCACTGATAGGAAGACAGCTAACATGACAGATATTTATTGAGAGGAGTTAATGGAATTAATTGTCTTCCTCCTTTGGTTTTTGAAAGTTGGATTTTTAATTTTTTTTTCTTGCCTTGTCCATATTTCTTACCTGCCTTTCCTTCTCCTTCACAGAGGTGAAGTGTCCTCCCCCTCCAGGCATCGCCAACGGGAATCACAGCGGCCAGTCCTTGGACACCCACCTTCCAGGTTCGACTGTGCAGTACACCTGCAGGGATGGCTACTCCCTCATCGGGAACGCCTCCATCAGCTGTACCGCCAGGGGAACATGGAGCCGGCCCCGGCCCCGATGTGAAGGTGTGTGTGTGTGTGTTGGCTTCTTTTACCTTTCCCCGGGTCCTTTCTTCCTTCTTGGCTCTTGGTCTAATCGCTGCAGACCAAATCTCCAGTGAGAGGCAGAGGCCAAAGATCCCACAGGCAGGAGGAGCCCCACCTGCCTCTGTGGATTTCTCTTTCTGCCCCCCAGTAAGGACAGACTACAAGTGCAGTTGAATAATGATATTTTGTGTAAGGATAAGAGTCAATGATGTTGACACGCCCATGATAGCGATGGCAAGGATCGGCAGCAGGCACTGCCCCTGGTCAGTGCCCCTCCGCACCCAGGATGGGCTTCGCGTCCCCAGCGGTGCCTTGTGCTCTTCACTTCCAGCAACCGGCTGCAAAAGACCAGAGATCACAAACGGAAGAACGACTGGGCTGGAGACCATGTACAGACTCGCAGACATCATTGTCTTCGAATGCGATTTTGGTTACGCCTTGAAGGGCTCTCAAGAGTCTCGGTGCCAGTTTGGGGGCACATGGGACCCTCCTGTGCCCATCTGCGAAAAGAGTAAGTGTAAATGAGGCGGTGGGTGGCAGCCGATTTCTTCTGAACCACTGTGTGAGTGCACCTGGCAGGGTGCAACTGCCTCACCTTGGAGGTAAAGGGGCCACTCTCTAGGACTGGAAAGGAAAAACATGCAAATACCTGTCCACCCATCTTCATAACACCCATTCAGACTGTTGTTACGTAGGGCTTTCATCTCCTTAAATGAATCCACAAATGGAGAGAGAGCCAGGCTAGTGTCTGATCTTGTTCACAACCACAGAAAGGCCCGAGCAAGCTGTTACAGCCGCAGATGGAAACTAACCACTGTAAATGCCTAAATAGTGAGAAAAGATCATTCTTGATGTCAATAAGCTCAAAAAACATGAAGGCTGGAAGATAGGTGAGGGTAGGATGGAAACATAATTCATACATTGACATCCCTAGCTATTTGGGAAAAGTTAATGGAAAAGAAAGAAGTGAAAAGGCTGCCTTACCCTACAGTGGGTGTTTCTGGTACATGCTCTTCACCACTTTTTTCCCCTCCTTGTAGTGCTACAGTGTCCTTCCCCTCCAAATATCAAAAATGGGCAGCATGAGAGCAAGGATGTGAAAGTGTTCATCCCTGGAACATCAGTGAAGTACTACTGTGACCCGGGGTATGTCCTCACCGGGAAAACAACAGTTTCTTGTTTGAAATCCGGAACCTGGAGCATCCCTTACCCCCGGTGTGAAGGTGAGCTGTGAATGCTGTTACCCATACTGAAAAGGGAGACCATCGCGGTCGCACAGCCTTCCCTGAATTTTGACCTCACAAAAACAAAGGGAGAACCCCCAGCTCTGGCAGCCGCTTCCCCAGCCCACGCTCTGCTGCTTTTCACTTCCAGTGATCACCTGCACAAGCCCCAACGTCCAGAACGGAGAGGTGGCTGAAGGACAGAGAGCTGTGTACCATCCTGGGGCCAACGTCACCTTCCAGTGCCGCCCGGGCTACGTGCTGTGGGGCAGCCATGAAGCCAAGTGCCAGCCCAATGGCCGCTGGGCGCCTGCTGTCCCCACCTGCGAGCCAGGTGAGCACGGGCACATGGGGGTTTAGAGAGAGGATGCTTAGGGCCACCCTTGTGCTGGAGGGGACCTGAGGTCGTGCTCTCTGCCTCACTCGATCGCTTCAGGTCTGACGGTGTTTTGCTGTGTTACATGTACTCCTCCGTCGGGCAAAATCACTGAAACGCTGTTCTCTGCTCCTGCCCTGTTAGTGCTGCCTTGTCCTCCACCTCCAGTCATCGCCCATGCCACGCACAGCGCGGAGCTCGGGGCAAACTTCACCAGCGGCATGTCCGTGAGCTACAGCTGCCAGCCCGGCTTCTCCCTCCTCGGAGACCCCTCTGTCTTGTGCACAGCCTCGGGGAACTGGAGCCTCCCGTACCCACGCTGCGCAGGTGGGGCCGGCTGCTGCCGCGGCTGCTGCGGCTGGCTGAGCACCCGTCCCGTGCTCGGCTGATCCTGGAGCAGGCAAACCTGCCAACCTGCAGAACTGGCGTGTGGGGGGCGAAGTGCACACCCAGTGACACCCACGGGTCTAAGCGTGCTTCCAGCACACGCAGGCGCTGTGTTCACTTTGGTGGCACTGGGAATAACCTGGTGGCATTGCCAAAGCCCATGGTTTCCCACAAGGAGACAGTCTTGGTTGTTCTAACTTCTGAAATTGCAGATTCCTGCACTCTGGCCCAAAGACAACACGCTGTATGGTGGCCGTGCTGCAGCGTAGGATGTGCAGAGTGTGGAAACACCAAACTGGCTAACCTGGGTTGGGTTTTTTTTTGGGGGGGGATGGTTTTGTTTCATTTTTTTAAGAACATATAAATTGGGTGCACGTATCCTTGCATGCTAAGTAAGTGTTAATTTATGTAGATAAATGTCAGAATACATAGAAGAGATATTAATACCTCGGGGTTTGTAATGGTCCCTACCTATGCGCTTGTTTCTCTTTAGCTGTGTTTCACAGCCAGCATGTATTTCTCATGTGCATTTTGTTTCTTGGCAGCTGGCTGTGGGACACCAACAACGTTATTTTTTGCTGAGCTAAACAAGGAGTATAAAAATCAGACTGAGTTTTCTGTTGGGAAGACTGTGAAGTACACTTGTCGGCCTGGATACATAAAACATCCACAGATACCACCAACTATCACGTGTCTTGAAAATCAAACATGGTCTGAAGCCCAGGAGTTTTGCAAACGTATGTTTTGCAATACTTCTAGTTTGTTTCAATCACAATGTGATGACTGAAGCCTTGTAATTTCTCCCTTTCAGTCCCCTCCTCCGTGGGGTTTGGGCAGACTCCCAGAATTAGTGACCTTTTTCCTATGGCACTGAGTTAAAGCAGCTTAAAACCAGGTTTTCTTCTGCCCAGGGAGAAAGTGTGATCATCCAGGAGAACCAGAGAACGGCAGAGTTATCGCTACAACAGATCTCTTCTTTGGGTCAACAGTGAATTACACCTGTAATGAAGGGTGAGTCCCAGCCAAGCTCCTTCACCTCGCCGAGATGAAATCAGCAATCCTTCTGCCCTCCCTGCAACTCGTAGGCACCGCGTGTCTTCCCACAAGAGACCAGTGGTTGTGTCTCTGAGCTCAGAGCACCCCAGCGTTGCCTGCACAAGGCCATGCTGGAGGAGAAACTGGAGTTCTCAGGTGCTGAGAGAAAATACAAATCATCCAAATGATCAGGGAAAACCTCAGAATCCTTTGGGTGGTTTAGAACAGTTTTGGCACTAAAGCAATTCTGGTCTTCGCAACGGTCTATTTCTAGTCTAATATCTAGTCCAAATGGCAACAGAAATTGGAGAAGGGGATTTATTTATAAATTTTTAAATGCCATTTAGAGGGCACGACCACCCGAGTCTGGTTGTGTGGAGCATATGAAGGGAAAAGGGGAGTTTATTTTGGAAGCTTTGGCTTAAGCCAGAAGTCATTAAAGTGGACTTTTCTAGAGGATGGAAGGAAGAGGAGAGGGCATGGCAGCTCCCTGAGCCCCCAGGGATGTACTGCCTGTGCTGACCGAGGGGACCTGGGGGGAGGTCCCCATATGAGCTAAGGTTCATAGCTTTAAAATGGTGGTATTAGATGGCAACTAAGGCAATACTTGTTTGCTGTGGGAGATGCGACCTCCAAAGATGGTCCTGCAGTGACAAGAGTGACTTTGTTTGACCCCAGGCACAGGCTGGTTGGAGCATCCCAGCGGCACTGTGTGATTTCGAGCTCTGGGACGCGAGTGACGTGGAGCGGTGATGTTCCCGTCTGCCAGAGTAAGTACACTGCGGCAGGAGCTGAGTGAGCAGGACTGACGAGAAACCAAACACAGCACAAAGAGATTCAGATCGGTGCTTTCCTTGGGAAAGATCTTTCAAGGCAACGACAGAGAGCATCACCGCTGAGATGGGTTCATCCCCATCGGTTCCCTTCCTGGGAAGCGTGTGTGTCCTGCAGA
>NW_008804495.1:0-4423 GCF_000699145.1 Aptenodytes forsteri
ACGGGTCTCCTTCTCCCCCCCCACCCCCCGCCCTCAAGAGCCCTCGTCTTGTCAGGTCAGGCTCCTCTCACCCACTTCTCTCACGAGGGGCCATGGCTGAGTAAAACGCAACAGGGCTTCTGAAGACAGCAGCCACTACAGAAGGCGGCGTCTATGGTGGGACTAGCTCTCCTGAGGCAAGCTCCTCGTCATGCCACTAATGCAAAAGGAGCATTGCTGAACTGCGGATGGTGGAGGAAGCGCCCGGTCGTTGGTTAGAGGGTGCTGGCCGTACGCCCCGAGCCTTGGAAAGAGCCACGGCTGGCAAAGAAACCAACCAATGCCCTGTTTCACATCCTAGACCGTTCACCGAGGACAAGGGAGGCAAAATGCATGCAGCCCTCTCCACAAAAACTGTCCTGCCAACCGAGGAGACAAGAGGCAAAATGAACTGAGACTTACCAACTTCACAGAGCAGAGGAAGGCACGAGGAGAGGATAGAGGAGCTGGGAGTTGGGCACGCTTTTATACTGCGGCCCAGAGCCCCGGGGGAGCTGAAAAATGACACAAACATGAAGCATGTTGAGAAACAGCAATTTTGGCTTCTCAAAGCTCTGCCGGTAGATGAAAGACATGCCTCCTTTGCCTGAAATGCTTGGCTCCCTTTTCATCCTGGGTAGCACTGAAGTGATTTTGTTGATAGCAACTATGTTTCTTCCCCAGACCAATGCTCGTTTGAGGTCTCATTCCAGTTGCTGGTGAAGCCTTGCAGCAGATTCAGGCCATGAGCAGGCGGTGTGCGCGTCCTGCCCTTCCTGGGGAACATGGCCGCCGCTTACGTAGGACTTTGCCTGTGGAGCACGCCTGAAGGCCACTCAGAAGGGTCTCTCTTTGACGGGCTGAGGCCGACCCTGAGCAACACCAGTGCCTGCAGGCTATGGAGTTGCTCAGAGCCCAGCCAAGCCTCTGCAGGATGGCTGTTCCGCTGAGGGACAGAGAACGGAGGAGACGCAGATCCCCGGGGTGATTGGAAGGGGATGGTCGAACAAGGCCCTCCTGCGGTCTGGAGAGAAACCCCGTTGTGAGCAGGGATGGGGACACTGAGGCCATTGCTGGAGTGGATCAGGCTACTCGGTGGCAGATCTCTGCTCCCCTCGGGCCTCGGTGAGGCACATACTTTCCAGCCACGCAAAGGGAGCCCAGCAGTTCAGCTGTTGTCTTCGGTCCGGAAAGGCCAGCGTGTTTTCTTTGGGGACTGCACAGCCCTTGCCTTGCCTGCCAGGACTTTACTCATTACTCTCCTGAGGAGAAGCAACGGCTCAACGTGGCCCTGGAGAGCGGTGAAGGAGCCTGCTGACTCATGCCTGAAAGTGAGCCATCACCAAGTGGACCTGTTTGCTTCGGCGCAGTCTTCCCAAACAACACTCGCCTTTGCATCATTGCTGGGTGGCTTGTTCAGGTCACTGACCCAGAGGGTCTGGCTTGTTTTCCCTGGCTCAGGGACGAGTTGGCACATTCAGAGCCCTTTAATTGCAAGGTAGCACCAGCAGACCACCTCGGAGTCACCCGTGAGTCACCAGAAAGTGCTGAGGCACTATGAGAGACCGCAGCTCCACCTCGGTGCGAATCATCCATGCACTGGCATCAGGGGCTCTGGGGGAAATGGATTCCAACATGCAGAGGACCCTAGGCGCAACCTCATGTCCGCATTCCTGCAGCAGTGCAGCTTTTTGTACAGTGTTGTCATGGCTGTTAGCGTCTTGCCCAACCACTTGGTGACTCCTTGAAATCCAGGTCATGCTCCTTGGTGAAAGAGCAGCCAAAGGAGGACAGCACGGATGTGCCCTGACATTCCCACTCCCGGACGTTTCTGGAGCACAGACCAAATCGAGGAAAGTCGCTGCCCCTATGCGTCCAGGGCCTGGGGAGCCTGCTTTTTTGACGGACCGGTGTGACAGACCACTGGGCTGAGGCTGCAGCCACTGAGTGGCACCAGAAGGTGCTCCCTGCTACCCTGCGAGACATAGAGGAGACTGTGCCGGTCTGGAAAGGTCTGGGGGGGAGCTCAAAGGCCAGGCGCGTGTCGCCAGCCCTGAGAGCTGCCTGGAAAAAGGCTCTGACTGCCCGTGCTGCTTGGGAAGATGGGCCACGCTCTCACCCGGGCGGCTGTGCCGTCTGGGGGAAGGGTCTTGGAAGGGGGAACGTTGTCTTCTCCTGCAAAGGATTGATGTCTCTGTCTCACTTCTGCCGTCGTTTCCAGCAGGGCCATGCTCCGGGGCTGTTGTGCCATCCTGCTGGGACGGTCGACCCCGTGCCACAGCTCACAGCAGAAACGTGCTCACTCCGTACAGGCAGAAACAGGTCCCAGGAGTCAGTATGGCGCCAGGGTGGGAGGCAGCCACCCGTGCCACTTTTCCAGGTGGAACTGGAAGTGCACTGTCCAAGCAGCCAGTGATGCTCCCTCCTGAAAGGCTCTGAGGCTCCGTGAGGAACTTGCGAGGCACTCGACCCCCAGCGTGTCCTCAACTGAAGGGCAGGGAAGTGCCTGCCTATCTCTTCCAGCCCCCAAAGCCCCGAGATGCGGCCCTTTGAGACGCGGCCTGGCCCCGCAGAAGGGGCACGGGTTGCCCTCAGCAGTCTCCACGGGGGAAGCTGCCAGCAGGAACCAGCCCCGAGGGAAACTCCCCGAATGGGACGACCTGCCCTATGGCTGCTCTGTTCCCGGCCGGTGCACTAATAGGTGAGCGTTCAAACTACTGCTGTGCACCAGCAAATGCCAAAGGCCGCGGTGGGTAAGGAGAGAAGTTGAGTGCAGCCTTGCTGCTCCTCCCTCTCTGCTCTCCCTTCTGGCAATTGAGAGGTTGTGCAAAGAGGAGCAGACGCCAGGACAGACTGCTCCTCACGTAGCCTCCTTTGCCACCAGACAGGAGCATGGCACAGCCCGCCACAGCTCCGCTACAGCAGGCAGTGAGTACCATCGCTGGGCTGCTCTCCTCCTTGGCCTGCCATCCTGCCCTGCTGCCGGATGTGGGAAAGGTGGGGAGGCATTCCTCTGCCGCATGGGGAGCCTGGCATTTGCTGTGCCTGAGCAAAGCTGAGGCAGCGGGAGAGGGCACATGCATCCACCTGCCTCAGCAGGCGTGTGGTAACACCTGAGGGCAGGAAGCGGACAGCACAGGCCCATCCTTGCTCCGCAAGATGCCTTCTGCTTTGAACTGCAGCCACAAGAGGACATGTCCTTCCCAGGGCTGGCAAGGCAACCGAAAGTGAAAAGCACCCTCAGTCAAATGCCTGTGAGTTTACTCCTCAGCCACTTGGGCCTCCTTGCACCCTTGGGGCTGGCTACCCACTTTGAGAATGAGAATTCTGAGAATGAGAACGGACAGATTTCCATAGAACAAGGCCTTTTTCTTTTTTTCCCTTTCCCCTTTTTTCCTTTGTTTTGAGGGTGCCACAGAGCTACCTGGCCACCTCTAGGAATGGTCCCAGTGCCCCCATCCCTTCACACAGTGGCACTTCCCTCCATCTCACAGAGGGCCCGTCTTTGGCCTTCACCTTCCAACCACCTCTGGGGATCCAAGTCCCCTCCTTTCCACGTCCCTCGGACGGACGGGCATCCAGACGGGGCTTGGCTCATTGCTGAAGCCTTCCGTGGCCCTGCGGGACCTTGCGTTTCTCAGGGTCAGCCTCAGCCCTTCAACAGGAGACCCACGTGAGTGGCCTTAACCACGAGTGCTCCACAGCCGAAGGCCTGACTAAGAGTGGTAGTCACGTTCCCCAGCAAGGATGTGCACAACCCGCACACAGGGCCTGGAGCTACTGAAACCCTTTCCTGGGAACTGGCGTGGGACCTCAAATGACCGTTGCTTTGAGGAGCCAGCATCTAATGCATCGCTGTGCTCTCACCCAATAGGGAAATGCAAGCCAGACCTTTCAGATGAAAGAGACAAGTTCGTCATCTCTTGGCTGTGCTTTGCAAGCCTCAAATTGCTGTTTGTTAACGTGCTTCACAAAGAAGGTGTGTTCCAGGTCTCCTGAGGCGCTGCCTCACCATATAAAAAGCCTGTGCCACTCCAGACCCTTCCATCCACATCTCTTGCCTTGCTCTCCACGGTGAACTTGGTAAGTCTGAACTCACTCCTTCTCTTCCTGCTGGTAGGATTTCTGTCAGGGGGACCGCTTCCTTTCTGTGCGTGGTCCTTCTGAGACGTGGTCCAGGCTTGAAAACACACTGCGCTTCCCTCTTCTGGGAGGTGAGTTGGTGAGGGAAGAGGGAAGGCTTTGTTCCCTTCCGAGAGGGAGTCAGTTGGGCTCTTTTGTAGCAGTGGCTCCGCTGAAGTCTGAGGCTGGATGACCAGTGCTGTCTAACCGGTCGCCTGGTGCTTCGTCCCCCATCCATAGTGCAGCGACCTGCCTTGGTCACCCTTGGCACGGAAAGGAACTT
>NW_008804496.1:0-4424 GCF_000699145.1 Aptenodytes forsteri
AATGCACTGGCTACCAGTTCATTTTCAAGTGTAACTCAAAACATAGGTTTTAGCCTATAAACTTCATGTTGTTTGAAATCCTGCTTCTTAAAGACTGTCTTTTTCCTAAAAGTCCCATTTTAGGGCTGAGAGAATTCTGAAGTTCTGAAAAATCATTGAAACCTGAAATTATCCTTCCTTCATCTTCTCACTTTGTGCATTTTATAGCCCAGTCACACACACACACACACAAAAAAATTTATTCTTCTCTGTGTTACCGAAGAAAATATGCTCAATAATCTTGGCCTTACTATTTCTGATTATTCCTTTAAATCACAAAGCCATCATTCAATTCCTTCTGACTAGCTCTGGCTGCTGAAAAGAGGCACAAAAACTGAGAGAACTGTGGTAACCCAGAGCTGCTCTGTGAAGGATTGGCAAGGCTGTACGGAAAGGCTTGGAAAGCATCTGCTCTCACACTATGCTTGGCTTCAGCTAATATTCTCACTATTAGTCCTTCATCTTCATGAGAATCAAAAATAAATAACACTCTAAACGGAAAACAAACAAACAAACAAGCTAAGGTTCCTGGGTTTCTTCCTCCTGTCTGATCAGATCAGAAAATCTGGCTTGATTTTTTATTCTAACAGCCTATTCTGCACCCTTCCAGATCTAGTAAATCTGTCATCAGTAGGCTTAGGTAAGCACCTGCTCCATCTCTTTGATGGAGGTGAGAAGTTTTTTTAATGTAAAAGCTGCAGGACCTGCTCCTGAGGAGAGTAGAAGAAGTTCTTCATGCTGCTGACCGGGAAAAAAGGGGAAGAAAAGAAAATGATCCAGGCTGGAAGGCAGAAAAATGGTGACTCTTTCAAAGTGACACTGTTTTTAGTTTTGATTGAAATAAGTACAGACAGGCAAATCCTGGCTAATGTACAGTGCTGTATTACTGGGGTAGCTCTATTACTCAAGCTCATCACCATACGACTTTGCTGCGGCTGGATGAAAGCTGCCCAGTTTTGGGCTAAATGGCCTTCTAAAGCAGCCGTTTCAGTGGAGAGGCAGAGCTGACCCAGGCTAGAGCAATGCTAGACAGAGCTCGCCCAGAAAAACAGGGGCTTTGAGGGTCCCAAGGGAATCCAGGAGTCACTCCCGAGGCAAAATAATTCAAAGTAAACGGCATGCCAAAAAGATTGCTATTTTAGCAGAAGTCACCAGGTTCTTATGTTGCTGTGCATGAAGTGAGGCTTCCTGAGCAACAAAATGAGTTAGAAGGAGGAATATTTGATGTCTGCGATACTTTAGGGATGACACTGACTAATATTTAAATTGGTTTGAGCTGTTGCTAGTCCCACAGATTGACATGTGTCCTCAGACTAATGTTCACCGTGACCTGAATGAAAGATTATATAAAAAATCAGTCTCATGTGGATGCAGAAATGCTGGCTTATAAATTGGGCTCCCTTTCTTAACATTGAAAGTAGGTATATTTTGAAAACAAGCATAGCACATGAGAGACTCGAGGGATCACTGAGTGATTCTCCCCTTTCTTCCATCCTCTCCCATACTGTGGCTCTGCTCTCGAGCACTGACCGTCATTTTGGAGCTGAAACCTAGGGAACGTGAGCTCCGCTCAGCCTGTCTGAGCCGTCCGTCAGGCAAGGTGAGGGGGGAACTGCCTCTATAGCAGACTGTCACAGAAGTATTTGTGCTCACAAACATCGCTGCCTGCTCTCCACTCAGGTGCAGCATAAAAACCCCTGGGCTGATCAAAAGCCATGGCTTTTCCTGCAAGGATGGACATGAGGATGGGCTCCCTCCACTCAGCATCTGCTTAAATTGTTATGCCACGGACTACCACACAGCTTGTGGATATTGTCATCAGTGCTGCTAAATCTACTAAATGGGAGACCTTCCTGCAAAACTTGCCTGTTAGTTCTCTCAGATTTGGCTGGTAGCGAGTAACATGTAGACAATGTGATCCAGTAGAACACCATGGCAGGGTCATCAGGACAGGAACTGTACAGATAGCACAAATTAATGGTGATATTTGTTTTCTCACTGCTGACCCTGACACATACAAATATTTGGTAACAGCTATGGATTACTTCTCAAAATGGACTAAAGATAAACCCCTTCGGGATAAAACTACCCAAAAGTGTTGAAGTTCTCTGATTGAATTCATCAGACATTCATGTGTAGCCGCACAAATCAATGATCAAGGCAGGGAATTTGTCAATCAGATAAGTGAGGAAATACATTAACAGGTGACAGACAACAATTTGCCAGGGCACATAACCCTAGAGCCAGCAAGCTTGTGAAATGGCAGAATTGAACTGTGAAAGACAAATCACTGAAGGTGGGGAGAGTGTCTTCGTTATGTCTTGCTCTCACATACAACTGCAGAGCAAAGTCCAGTGAATTTTTTACTCTTATCCTCTGCTACATTAAAAATGTGAGCAACCTGTCAATATACATTACAAATTCTGTTACTGCTTCACTTTGATAGAGAGATAACAACCGGGTGCCATTTACATATTTTGCATTTTATTGCTCTTCCGTAATTCATCATAAGTAACATAACATGCCTGTCAGGAGGAGTTCTGCAAAATTTAAGAAAATGGAAGGCGAGCTGTAATAGAATCAGAAATAGCAAATAATATTGAGGCATTTAGGTAAAAGGAAGGGAAATGAAGTAGGAAGTAAGAAGCATGAATGGAAGAGAAAAAATGAACCGATTACAGTGAGGCATAAAATGAAAGTGTGGAGTAGAAAGTGACATCCTGTAAAAATGGGAATGCTTGGCTCACACATCATAGGCGAGATGGGTTTAATGATGACTAAACTGGATATACTGCAAAAGAGTAATTGTTACAGAAGAACACATGTTTCAGGGAACAATTGCAGTGCTGACTGAGCTAGCAAAGTCTGTAGAAAAATGGAGCCATGGCTGAGCAGACTGTAAGTTTTTGAAAGAACTGTTATCCTTGAGAGCTCTTAAAATTGTTCCATTTCACATTAGTATAGCTGCAAACAATAGTCTGCAGTAGGATAAAATAGCAGGATTTTATCAACTTTTCTACATTACAATCACCTTCATTTGTCTTGTTAATTTTGGCATAAAAACACTCAGACAATGACATTAAAATGTTCTTCTTTGGACCAAAATTTGACCTCGTTTCACATCTGGGCAAAGTAAGCTAAAAGCACACACACATGTAAACTTTTTTATTATCTAGTAACTAGAACTGTCAGACTGGAAACAGAATGTAGTTAACTGGTTTCAGATTCCCTTCTGCCCTTAAACATGAGCCAGGTTTGAGGAGATTGTGGTCCTGTTAAGGGAATCCTGAATGCCCCATAAATGAAAGCAAAGTTTAGACTGGATGTGATCTGCCTCTGAAGAGTCCAAAGGGTTTTATGGTGGTAGCTGAAACAAGATAAATCTCAGCAATTTTGGCTTTGGAGAGGACAACACTGATAGGTTTGTCCTTTCCTTTGATTTCAGCTCCCATCCAACTATAAACATCACGCTGAACCATGGGAGGGACCTGGGCATGGGCAAGTCACCAGCAGGCTGTCTGGATGTTCCCTGGCTCAGAGCTAGCAGAAAATCAAGCACAACACACGTTTCGTCAGTGGAGAAACTCTCCTTTCTGGGGATTCATGACTTGTGGATCACTTCCCTTTGCATTTGTGGTCACGTATGTCCCCCTGGCAACTGAGCGAATGACTTACCATGTAGTAGTATTAGGAAAGGATTGGTTATAGCTTGCTTCTAACGTCATTTAATGGCTAAAAATGAAGAACTGCGCATTGGCATGTATGCATGAATCACAGTCTGGGAAACTCTATTTTGATTGGTAGGGGAAAATAGAGAGATGTTGGATACCGCTGAACGATGATAACTGGTGGCAAAACTGACATCTAAGTGCCATTCACAATACATTGATACATAACCCCATGTTTAGAGACACCCTTCCTCCCTCCCCCACCCCCCAAAACAATCTGAATAATGAATCAAATGGTCTCAGGAGTAATTGGATCTTTTTCTGTGTAATTAGCAATTTTTCCCCTTGCATTATAATTTAAAGTACTGTGGTTGAATTGAGCAACTCATGTAATGAGTCATTAGACTGAGGCTTTTAAGGAAGTTATTTCTGAAGGTCTGTGGAGGCTAAAATATGTCTAAATTAAAAGAATGACAGGCTGCAATCACGGCTGTAAAATAAAGGTGCTCAGTAAGCAGTCCTATTACAATCAGAAAGAAAAAGAAGCAGATCTCTGTCTTGTGCATGGAAGCAGAGGAAATGATGAATACCTTAGGTAACTCATTCTGTGCAAAATCAATCTTTCACTGTCAATTTTAAATGAACTAATTTGTTCACAAATCTGCTCAGTCAGTTTGGAAGCATACTCAGTTCATCCATATTAGCAAATCCTTTAAT
>NW_008804497.1:0-4429 GCF_000699145.1 Aptenodytes forsteri
AAGAAACCAGGAGGTTTGAGATCCTTATAATACTTTTCCTGTTTCATTTCTCAGCTACTTTTTCAGTTGAAAAAGTGATCTCTTTTACATTAGAAGACTGCATGGAAAACTGAAGAATTTATGATCGACAGTGATATATACTGGTAATATTCCCTCTACCAGTTACATTTCTACAGGAGCCCTTACCCTAATTTATGTCCCCTAAAAGATGGATGTCTAGTCAAAATTAATCTAGGCTCCTACTTTGAAGCCCGGAGTACAGCCAAAAAGTGATATAACCCCATCTGGACGTAGGCAACATGAACTACCCCTTACCATAGGCGTTTCTCCATAGCAGAAGGTAGGACAGCTAGATGGCAATAGTTATCCAAAAATGTTATTGTTTAAACAGAGATCAAACGTGTACCACCTTTTGTATATACAGAGCCTTCATAAGTCTGTCCTGGATGTAGCTTTATGTAAGAATTCACTCTCTTTCCAAGCAATTATTTCATGCTAAAAAATAGACTATGCAGAAAATATTTTAAATATCTGATTTATGAAGATTTATGCCACCAGTTTTTTGTTACCTTGGTCTTTTTCATCCTCACAGGTTGTTGTCAAGCAGTTCTAAATGAAGGAAAGAGCATATGAGTCACATCTCAGACCTATTAATTGCTCATGCATTTGGTTTTACTCCAAAAAAAAAGTACAAATGTTGGGGCTGTCCTTTCATTTGTACTTATCAAAATAAGCATTAAGTTGACTTGGGAGTAGAAATCATGATCTTCCCTTGCTAAGTACATTTTAAAAGTCATTCAAGTTTCAGCCCCTTCCTGCTTTCGGATAGGAATACCTTACTAATACGTTATTGTCAACACATTGTGTCTCTATTCACCCTTATTTCTATCATGCAATCTAACTGCCCGCACATACAAACAGTCTAAATTTCTTGCACAACAGATTTTTCTGAAATACTTTCTTTTTCTTGTCCTAAAACACTTAGAGTATAATACTCACATGTCTCGGTCTCTTTAGGGCCTGTGGATTACCTTCAGTAGCCACCAATGAGTCTCTGAATAACGAAAAGTCAACAATGGAAGGAATATATTCACATTTGTGAACAAGCCATCAATGTTAAAATCATCATCCCAAATAACAAACATATTCTGAGGAGGGAAGGGAGATAAGTATCTGTCAGCAATGTCTATACTCAGCATATAATTAAACCTCTCTATGTGCTATTGTTAAGCAAACTGAGTGGCTCCAGACCGAGGGAAGATACTCAGGTAGCTCCACTGCACATTCACAGGCGTTTAATAAAGCCCGTTACTTGCAAAGACTAGTAGCTGGGAAGGAGCAATTAACTCAGCTCATCCAACATGAAATCTTTAGGGAAAAAATGGACCACTTAAAAGGCATAAAGGGTCTGCAGAACTTTAAAAAGCAGCCTAAATGATAAATCGGCATGGAAAACCACAGAGCATCTTAACTAGTCACAAAAATTAAAATCTTGTGAAGAGTCATGAAAAGAGCCCCAAATTCTCAGTCAGACCTGATGAATCAGCTGTTGCAGAGTATGTCAGCTCTATGGATCCAATGAATATAAGGATCTATATTTCGTTCCCCTGCGTTTCTTTTAATTTTGAATTGTAATGATGATTAAAATTTGTGAGCAAGTCTACACAGCCTCCTCTGGGTAAGATGGCTTTGGTAACAACTGCTGATGAGATAGTAGAATGAGTGCAAAAGACTTGTTGTGGGAACAGAATACCCAAAACTGTCCGAGAACTCTTTCTGAAGTACACTGCCATACCCTAATGGCAGCTTCATTCCTGAATTAACTCAACAAAGGTTAGGCTGTTATTATCACAGATGAAGCTCTCTGTCCCACACGCCTCTCTATCTCACCTCAGCTCTCGCAAAGGAAGTCCTTTGACAAGGAAGGAGCACATCCACTTGATCTGAATGGGAGGGCATGAGTGATGGGCTCTGTAAATGTTCTGAAATTTGTTTGACACCAAAGTTGAAAGCTTCCACTGGGAGTTAAAAAATTATATTCCTTATCTGCTAAGAGAAAGAAAATAATGAAGATGTTTTCAGTGAGGAAAAGTGGAGGTTGATGGGTGATGACGAACAGACAACACAGCTGAGGAGCAGACAGGATGGGCCAGGAGTGTATTTTGTGTACGGAACTGCACAGATATGCAGAAACAAAGAAAGATATCTGCATATACACATATGCAAAGGAGGGGAGCATTAATGATTTGATGAAGATTGAATTAGCCTTTGGGTGCTTATTAAGCAAACCACCCATGTTCACAACAAAAAGCAGCAGCTTGTTTTGATTCAGCATAGAACTAGGGATTTTTGTTACAACAGAATGATCCTGCTTTCATGCAGTTTTTCCCATTTTGGTTTTGCTCTAGCTCAGCTACAGCAGCTTCCACCTGAAGTTCCAAACATTTCCATCTGCAAGAACAGAACTCCAAAGAGTTTTGGCTCCTGCAGGTTTTTCCTTCCCACCCCCAACGCTGCTCCCATTAATTTTGTTGTCAAAGAGTTTCACAAACCATTAATCAGATTTTTCTCAGGTATTTGTCTCACTACCCTTGGGTCACATGCTTGAAATCCTTTTTTCCTATCCCAAACACCCAGGGATTTAAAGCAGCCCCTTTTTCTGCTTTACACAGGAGAAAGCCCCCAGCTCTGACCACAGTCAGCTCACAGCAGAGAGACAGCCCTCAAAAACACCAACAGAGACTCAACATTTACCTCAGACCCAGACAAAGGGTTGGATGATGAACCCCTACTCCTACCAGCTGCATTTATGTTAAGGATGCTGCTTTTTCTCTCTTCTTGATATGCACGACGCATAAAGGCAATCATAGCCTAACAGACACTTTTTACAAGTGTTGTTATTGATACCAGGAGAAATGACCAGCTGACATTGGGATTGCAAACAGAACACATGAGCACTCTGGGAGGATTAATCAGCCTTTTTGTTCCTCCCTGTTGCTCCCACTAATGGTTTAGTTTCGGTCAGGTCTCAGGCTGAAATAGATCTGTTATCAGCAATTTTCCCATCCGTAGGAACATGTCAGTAAAACAAAGAGCGTGCGAGACAGCAGAACAGTGAAAAATGCAGCATCCCCCTCCCACTTCAAGGACCTTTAATAGCACTGCGTTATCTGTATGCAAATGACATACGTGCCCTTCCAGTACTTGGTACTCCTGAAAGTACAACAGGCTAGACAGGGAGTTGGCGTTTGATGAGACCCATCACCAATTCTGTCTTCAGCCCTCTCTTCCTGCGAGCCAGCTCGAAGGGACATCATTGTTACCCTGGGTATCAGTTTTTTTCGGTGCATCACAGAAGACCCTGGTCTCCTGGAAGGTGACCCCTGTCCCCTTTCTCTGGGCCCTTAGGGCATTCCGTTTTTCAACAGGAATATGATCTGAAATCTGGTTTGTCCCGTCTGAAGTGGAAGCAAAAAGGCTCATGCATGAATTATCCCGTGGTACCGGGCTTGACAGCCTCCTGGGAATGAGCTGCAGTGGACTGCATGCATCATGGTGGACAATTTAAAAAGGTTCTGCCCTGAAAGTCTTAAAAGGAGGATCACAGGGAGCATGAAGGATAATATCAGCACATCCTATTTGCAACTGAATAACCCGAGGCCAGGAGAAAGTGTTACGCATCACTCTGCCAGACACCTGAGAAACATGCTGTTCACCGCTGTCCATAAGCCCTCCGGCAATGAATCAGACCTTGCTCACACTAAAAAGCCAGAGCTCCTCGCAGGTTCTGACTCTGAGCAGTCACACAAGCCCCCATCTGTCCTTAGCTGAATAGGCTGGTTTTCAAAGAAAGGTGTTAAACACCCAGAAGACACAAATTTGCAAATAGATATGGTTGTTTTGCAAATGCTAAGCAAACAAGAACAGTAAAGGTTAATGACTGTAAAAAAACCAACACCCCAAACCAAACAACAGAACAAAACAAAACAAAACAAAAAGAACAGATGAGATGAAGAAGTTCCAGCAACTGAACTGTGAACTTCTACTTGGGGGAGGGCAAAATCTTCCCCAAATATCCTTTTCTTTTTCTAACTCCTTGTTCTCATGTCTAGCTCATTTTTCATGGCTAGCCCCACCGCAGCCAGCACAATCCCAAAACCTGCAATTCAGAGCACACATCTGGAGCAGTGGTCTCTACAAGGAGCACTGCCAGGTTGCTGAAACTGCTGATTTTCAAGATGCACATGCCTGATTACCCCCAGTAGCTTTCTGGAGGGTCTTTATTGGTATGTTATGGAGGAAGATTATAGTTCTTGTGTATACAGTTCCCACATGCAAGAATGTTCTCTTTACCTCAAAGGAATACGGCAAAGACATTTTCTTCCTCTACCTTTTAGTGAAGACTCATGTTTCTGAAAGGAATTCTTCC
>NW_008804498.1:0-4440 GCF_000699145.1 Aptenodytes forsteri
AAAAAAAAGTAAATAATACATAAAGGCAGGAGAGTGCCAGGGCTGCAGGAGGACACAGAATGCCCATCTCTATATAAACGAAGATCACCCTGCAGCATTCTTCTGCGCCCTGCCATTCTTTGCCATGTTGTTCGTACCAGTCCTATTCTTAGAGCAAATAAATTGGGTTTCTGTAAAATGAAATTATGTTCTGTCATCCCCAGTAAGCTATCTGACACAAATTA
This sequence comes from Aptenodytes forsteri, assembly GCF_000699145.1. Classification (NCBI taxonomy): domain Eukaryota; kingdom Metazoa; phylum Chordata; class Aves; order Sphenisciformes; family Spheniscidae; genus Aptenodytes; species Aptenodytes forsteri. Next base: position 225 of record NW_008804498.1, read on the forward strand.
CGATCCAAGCTGAGAAACATACTATCCAGTTTCTCTACCAAATTCGGCATTTGGAGGTTCCAAGTACTGATTGTGTAACACAGCCCCTGGTATACATCTGGCAGCACTTGGATCCATAGTTACCATACGTATAAGCATCACGGTCTGCGTGGATTCCTCTCCTGGTGACTAATAAAAAGAAATTCTTTTGACAGGAGAAGTCCTTTGAAAACTGAACAACAGCTCTACAGTAGAATGCAAGATTTCATCAGGAGAAACAGAAGCCACGGTATACTGGGAGGTGGCCATAAGAATAGGGCTCCGCTTAACTATCCTTTGTACTTCAGGAATTTCAATCATCCAGAGAAACTGCAGAGGCATCCTCAATCCAAGCAGAATGAGCTTCAAACATGGTCTGAAGGGTCTCCCAGTATCACCTCATAGCAAGTAACTTCCACCCAACTTCCAGGAAAAAACAGACGGGTCCTTTCTAGGCAGGGGATTGAAGAAAGAGTGGTCCACATAAGGATTTATCACAGGAGAACCGAGTCTTGCAAACAGTTTCAATCTTTAGGGCAGATGAAGAAACACCAACTATGTCTACCTTTCCAACAGATTCTGTTAGATTGCTCTGCCCACACTGCTCTAGCATAGCTTCGCTTGAATGTCTGCATTGTACCTACTGGGGCCGCGTGGCTCCTCAGATTTGTGGTTCCTATGCAGCCTCTGACATAACTAATAATCTGCCGGTGATTTACATTTCAGAGTGCCTAAAGCAACATGAAGGTTGTGTGGATGTGCAGTAGTATGTTGTTCTGATTGCAAGGATATGTGGTACATGCCCGAGAGTGGCACGAGTTTGGGTGAAGAGCCTGAGGTGGTAAGGGTTCCCAGCATTGTGGGGTTTGCACAGAGTTATAAAACCGCGTAGGACAAGGGAGTCATATTCTGGTGTAGTTTCATCCACGTGTAGATCAGTCCTTGCACTGAACGAGCCCCAGAACGACACTTGGGTTTCACCTCAGAGGAAGCTGGTTTGGTGTCAAAGTGAAACATGGACCACCCATGCAGCGTACAAGATGCAGAACCAAAACCTCGGAGACAGCTAGGGAGCTAAGCCATCTTGTACGTGAATGTTCACAGAGGTACTGGGGCATGTGGCGCCTGTCTCTTCCTCACAGGGTTAGATAAGTACGCTGGGTAGCACTGGTGGTGAAGTCCGCACAACAGTAGAGCTGCTGCCTCTGCTGGTGTTTTCTTTGCAAAAGAAACACAACAGCTTACATCATTCTGCTGCCCTAAGACTATGGGGGCCCAAGTAATGATAACTGACAGGTTTGTTTTGTTTTGTGTTGTTTTTTAAAAAGAGGTTCTCTGTAGCTCTTGAGGTCCCCTGCAGAATGACGGCAACCAAAATAAACCCTTCCAAATGAATGGAAGAAATCACAATTCTTTCAACTCCCTCAGGCTGCCTTCAGAAGAGAGCATAAGTTTGTCTCTGTTCTCAGGATCTTCCTCTCACCCTGGTATCTCCTCGGTAATTTGTTTATCCTACCTGTCCCAAAAGAAGGACATAGTCTGAAAGCAGGGCTGGAAATCTAGCCACGCTCTTTTGGAGGCTAAAGGAGTTTTTAAATCGGAGACAAGCTGATCTTGGGTTATTCTCCAAAGAACATTTTTAGGATCTCCCTGCTGCTTTGACTTCTCCTGAGGGAACATGATGAAAATGGCATGGTCACTTTGATCTAGGTGGGATGGAGGAGACTGAAATCTGCTTCATCGCTGCGGCAACATTACGGATAACATTACACCATCGATACCGTTATTCTTGCCGGGGTGGTTATATGAAGAAAGTCAAACAGATTGTGTTGCTTCCACCAGAGGTCAGATACGGTCAGCGTCAGAATTGAGGAGAAAGTCTGAAGGCTTTCACTTGCCAAAGCAATAGGGGAAAAAAGGTACTTACTTCACCATCTACTTTCATATACACCGTGGGGACCACTTTGACAAAGTACTGAAACATCATGGAAGCTATAAGCAAAGACAGAGAGACACAATTAATAACCGGCAAAGAGCTGGAAAGCTTGACTGACAGGTTAGGTAGACGCAGATTGGTTTTGTTCAACTTGTCAGGGAACATCTTTCTGCACAACAGCTACTGGAGGTTTTCAAGGACAGTAAAGTTAATGTCTGACATAAGTTTTCCTTTTGCCAAAGTGAATCTCATTCCTGTTCCAACCAAAACCAAAACTACCGGCATTTCAGCCTTGACTAAATGGAAAACTTCCTACAAACCAGTTATCTTGCTATAGTTTTACCAGTACGACTTCTTGAAAATTCTTATTCTAGCACATGAAAACCTTTATATTTAACGGCATAGCCCTAAGAAAACATACTGAAAAGAAAGATCTTTCAGAAAGGTCGCAGAATCAAAACACGTTGGCAGATTTGTTCCAGATGAATGGAGGCAGCTGTTCCAGAAAGAGCACAAGGTGGAGGACTCCACGTTTTACGCAACGCTGTCAGGGTTCTTGTTAAAGACTGGGAACTTCGCTCCTGTTCTCTTCTAACACTTATTAATACAGACACTTAAAAAGAGACTTCCCTCCGCTGGCTTTTACCTTGCTGTGCAGTGACGTCCGTCCCATCCAGAGGGTTCACAATGCCTGGATAATCCCTTCCAAATGAGAGATGTTTGATATAGTGCGTCATATTGATCTGAAACGGAAATGCTAATAACTCAAACAACTGCACAGCATCCGAGGGGCAAGGTAAGGGGCCTAAAGTTAACTATTTGTATATTTTTCTGAGTGTGGCTCTGGGACAGAGACAGGACCTCCCTTACCCTGCGCGTCCTAACAGTAAACTCCAAAGCACTTGCTCTTCTTTTTTATTCATGGGAGATTCCAAGATGTGGAATTTCTCCTTTTCCTGCTGGAAACCCCCAGACGCCGGTGCCCTTCCCTCCCATCTACAGAGCAGGCTCTCCCACCCACTCCTCTCCCTGCCACAGGAGCACCATGCTGTCAGCTGCCTCGGTGGCATAGGTATGGGTATCATCTGCTTTCCTCTGAGCACCAGGTAAACTCCAACAGATCCAGAAGCAGTTGTGAAAATGTCAACCTTTGAAAACTGGGAAGCACAGATTAAGGAGCAAGGCAGTCTCAGGAAGAGGGGAACAGGCTTGCCAAGCAACATGCAGATGTGCCAGAACATACTTCAGAGCCCTGTGTGAAAGCAGGTCCCAGGTTCTGCTCAGACTCATAAAGCCAAATCCGGCCGGGATCTCAATGTGGCAAAGGGAGGGAAATCCAGAAGGAAAATAGACCAAGAGAACCAGAACACTATCTTGGGAACACTTACATTATCAAGTCCGAAGCTCTGCAGATCGTGAACTGTAATAGAAAAATAGTTTAACAATATAGTTCAGACTGTGATAACAAGCATATCTGTTTACCCTATTTTAGCTCCCTCTCTAGAGGGAGCTCCTCTCGTTTCCATCGCGATCTAAAACGGCAAGAAAATCCCCTGGGTTTCTCTCTTGCTTGCAGTAGGGCACGTGATAGATAAAACTGCTGCAATTCCCCTCCCGACATAGACTAGCCACTGCTAGAGTGAAGGAAAGTAACTTTAACTTGGGGTTAATTCAGATTAGGTTTTTCAGTCCTCACCCAAATGTATTCTTAACCTAGGGCAAAAACAAGATTCCAGGGGCAAGCAAGTGTGTTACCTCAGTCACCACCTGACACACATAACTCCTCTAACTACTGTAAAACACAGAGGCGCACCAGATCTAAACCAGCAACTGAGCAGAGCACGTGCCTTAATACCACATGCAAGTGCCCTAAAGGAATCATCATCACCTTAGCAACTCTCAGCGCTCTGCCTATCGGCCTTGTTACTGCTGCCCGGAGAACGCACAGGGAAAGGAAAAGTCTTTGCGGGGACGGCCTGAGCAGGGTATCTGCAAACCACTGGTGGGGCCAAGGTGACTGTCACCAGGGCTAGGATTTGGGGAATTTGGCCTGCCCTCTCTCTGCCCTTCCTGCGTACAGCACTATGACGACGCTGGCAGCACCACGCACCCCCAGAAGGGATCTGGCAAAGATACGGGCAATGGGAGGCAATGGATATCTTTTGGTTGGCTACTTAAATGGCTTTATGCAATGCCAGAAGCATGAGTCTCAGGATGAAAATATAACTTACAACTCGATTTCAGTATCACTCCTACCAGGTT
>NW_008804499.1:0-4469 GCF_000699145.1 Aptenodytes forsteri
AGCTGGGAAGTCAGTCCGTGGGTCAGGGTGTGGATCAATGGAGTCCACGGCCAGACACATCTGTGGCTGAGCTGACCACTGCTACTTGTACAACATCAGTGAAGCCCCTGGGACAATGGGAAGGGTATGGGTGGAGGCCCCAGGACCGTTAAGGCCTATTAGTGCATTCAGGACACTGACAGTAGTCTTCCATCCCAGCAAAGTGCGTCCTCATGCTTGGGAGGTCTGGGTTCAGAATGGCCTTGCTGCAGAGTGATTTCATTGCGGTGGTTGTCAGTGGACTATTTCAGGGGTCACAGAGACAGGGCAGGGACTGGGAACTGGGAAGGGGACATGGCACGAGAGATTTGGGGTTGGGTAGGGATGTTCAGGCTGCCTACAAGGAGGGCCGGGGTCCAGGCTGGATTGGAAGTGAAGAGGGTGGGGCAGGGGATTCTCTGAGCTGCTCCTGGCAAGCCTTGGAGGGTTGACAGGCTTGAGGAAGGACCTCGCTCAGGAGCCTGGGAATGGGGAGGAGGTTGGCACCGTGGGGATATCAGAGCCCAGGGCCAGGCTTGCCCCTCAAGAGGAGTCATAGCAGCGAGGTCCTGCACAGGCGTGGGCCAGGCTCCATGGTGCTTGGCACAGGGCTCAGGAAGGCCTGAGCTAACCGCCAAGGGCCAGCTGCTCCTAAGGGAAAGGGAGCCAGGCGGCATAACAGAGCAGGCAAGGCAGGGCCTTGCCAGCCAGTGTCCAGTTTCACAGGATCCAAGCGAGACAAGCTTGTTCTACCAAGGGCTGGAGTCATCGAGCAAGTTGGTTGTGACGAGGCAGGTCCAAGGTCAATCTGGGAAGTCAATACGGATTAGGATTGGTGGCAGGTAAGGATCAGGTCTGCTGAGGGTAACCAGTCCAGTGATCGCTGGGCAGGTCCATAGCAATGACACCATTCCAAGGTCAAGCTGGGAAGTCAGCCTTTGGGTCAGGGCTCAGATCTAGAGGGCTAAGGCACAGGCATGGCTGTGGCTGAGCAGGAGACCAGTGCGCCTAGCACATAGCTCATGTAGGGGTTGAAGACCCAGGCCTGAGACTAAATGGAGCTCATGGGCCCATGGGTAGGATCTGGTCCTTACCAACTCACACCTCAACAAAAATAAAGGAAAAGGGGTTTGGAAAATGTAATTCTTCAGGGAAGAAGAGCAGAAACCCTTATTAGAGGTAAGAGAAGCCCCTACCAGAAGGCAGAACACTTTTTGACAGACAGTATTTACAGCAAAATACCTCTTTTACCTTTGAGGAGACCTCATATCAGTATCTGTAAGAATTTTACTCAGTTTCCCTTTGTGTAGGCTTTTTCCTCCTAATATACTCCATTTCCTTTCTCCTTTGATAAACAAATTTCATTACAACTGAGGGTAAATGTACAATACTGTTTCCGGAATTGCTTCCGTTTAAACATATCTGCCTAGGGGATGAATTTGGGTAGCTTGAGTTAAAAAGAACTGGCTAGGCTTTCAAAATATTATTACTCTTTCATATCATTCCAGGAAGATGTTGTGAGAGGTTGATTGCCTTTTGTGGCTGCAAGAGTCATCATGTCTTTAACTACAACTCCATCTTTTCCCAGTAGTGATTAAGGAAAAGGGATAAATCTGTAGAATCTAACCCCCGAGGCAATTTGGTGGGGTGACAGAAATACCAAGGTGTCAATAAGTGCCTGTGGACGGGAGAGGCCAGTAGTGTTCTTAGTGCCTAAGGCTCCATCTTTGGAGCTTCACTTTGGTTGTGAAGTGCACTCTTTGTGGAGGGGTTGCTGGAATGAATTGTGTAAGATCCCAGTTACTCTGGGAAGCTTACATAAAGTGTCTGCTGTTCACAACCCTTGTGCCACCTAGAGCAGAATATTGCAAACCCATTCAGAGAAGAGTGAAAAAGACTCGAAGGTTGTTTCTTCCCCTGAACTCCTGAACAGTTGGGAATAGTATTTCTCAGGGAGACCACAGAAAATCTCAGTTTGTGCAAGCTCCCAACACAACGCCTACCCCAGTCAACGCTTTCATGCAAAATCCAGCCAACATTAAAGTTCATGTGTGCCTCGAATCAAGTGGGTTAGTGTCTCCCTTTGACAGTCAGATCGACATAAGCGACACACAGCGAGTTTTTAATTTTGTTAGAGTGGTAGAGCAACAGAAGGGGTTGCTTTGGAAAGCAAAATTTGTTCTGAAAGTCTGTGAACCTGGTGATGTCTTCAGGCTGCTTTATAGATGCCAAATCCCTTTAATTTTGACATCTTTCCGCATCAGCCACATTGCCTTTCTGGGCGTAGCTGTGATTTGTTAAACAAAGGTTCTTGCTAGAAGTGGCCCCAGAAATGAGTGCTTGATTTTCACTTCTGTTCTAGACTTAGTCTGTTCCTCAGAGAATGCTTGAGGAAAACTTAGACTTTTAAATATATTATATGTTACAATTGAGTATAGTCTAAGAAACTAACCATCATTGTTTTGTAGCAATCAATTTCATCACTGGAGATAGGATTGATTTATTCTAGGAGTTCAGAAACAAGCAAACAAACTAAAAAATGCATACAATTTCTCTGTGTCTCAGACTACCAAGAAAACAGATGCATACTGCCGGGCAAACACTATCCCATTTCCCAAGATAGAGGATCAGGAAATGGATGAGAACAACCCTTCTGATTGCTATATTTTCCGAGGAGACAAGTCATGCCCTACAGTCATGCACTTTCCGCTCTTCAACAATGTGAATTGTTCTGGTAACATGCACTCTACGCAACTTTGTCTCTGTATATTTGTACTTCATATTCTCAACTTCCAGTGCCATGCATTTCAGAGTCCTTCTTTACTCAGCGCTGCTGCCGCAAATGGGCACAGAAGACAAGGAACAGGGCAGGCTCTACGTATAATGGATAGAAGCTTGCACGGGCATTAACATACTCACCCTCTCAGATAGGCAACGTATGTCCTGAGCGATAAGGATTTTACAGTCTTCTTGGTTTGTTCTGTAAACCAGTGTAATTAGATTGTGGTCCTTCTACTAAAGAGGAGCTGGGGAAGCATCACATTTAGAAGGCAGAGTAACCAAGTCTGGGATATTTACCACTGCTTCCCTTTATAGTTATTGGTGAGGAACAGGCAGGTCCAGAGAGAGATTTATCCCCCTTTCTCAGACAACTGATTAAGCAGGTGATGAAAGAGGCACCTCCAGACCCTGACTGATCTCCTCCTCTCTCTTCACTGGCTGCAGCAGGATCTTAATGTGATAAAGAACTTGTACGTGAAACTTGCAGATCTTCAGGGATTAATGTTTTCCTCAAGTCCATGCTTTTCCTGAATGATCTTGTAGTTTTCTGTTCGGCATTTACTTACATATCTGGTCTACCTTTTTTCTAGATAAAATACAAGACTACAGAAAAAGGTTTCCCACCTTCCCAGAGGGAGACATCAAAGATCTCCTTGAGAAAGCAGGGTTGAATGTATCCAACAACAGTGAGAAGATTCTGCAAGAGATAACACAGATTGTGTCTTCCTCTCACACAAACGAGTTCTGAATGCGAGGGGTTTTTTCCTTCAGTACGAGATAATGAATTTATGAATTGCTATAAATAGTATACTTTACCCCACTGCACTTTTCATTTTGGCCATTTGGTGTTAGTCTTCATACTGTGCTCTGGACAACTGTAATGTAGATTTCTCCATCTCAGCTACCTCTCTAAGTTCCTCTATAGTCAAAAGAACCAAAAGGTGCTCTTAGGGAGTGAATCATGTGGCACATTTTAAACACGTTTGTGAGAATAATATGGGCTGAGTTTCTGAAGGGCTGAGGAGGCTCCCTTTAAAATTGGCTGAGATGGAGGCATTGGTCTTTGCAAGGAAATTCTAAAAGTAAAAAAAAAATCTAAAAATAACAAAGAGGAAGAATAAGGGATGAAGGAGAAAGAGAGAGAGAGAGAGGGAGAGAGGCTTTCCACAGAAGAATAGCTAACCAGGCAGCATGACAGATAATAAAGAATTAGACAGAAAAGTACTAAACAAACGCATTAAAAGGGAAAAAAGAACCACTACAATTTTTGCTTTTGACAATGGAAGATGAATAATAGAGGAACCATGAAAGAGATGAAGAAAAGTCCGATGGTCAGACACTTACAAACAATGCTCGTAAAACTGGAGTGTCTCTGCACAAGGGGAGGATGTCTGTCTATATGAAGCAAATGTGAACTAATGCTAGGCTCTGGCTTGCTCGTGAGACTGGCTTTTCTAACTTCTTCTGTGTTTCTCGCTTGTTCATTTTTCTGCATTTTCTGTGTATCATATTTAAACTTAAGTGTTTCTTAAATAGGTGAGCTATAGCTTGTTCCTAATGGCAGCCATATTTGGCTTTGTCCCACAGTGTACTGCACAATCCCTGTCAAAGAAAGTGTCTGTAATAACCTGGCATTGAACAAGTATATCTGTGATGATAGAAAAAAAAAA
>NW_008804500.1:0-4475 GCF_000699145.1 Aptenodytes forsteri
CTATTCTATGATTCTATGAAATAGCACTTGGGACCTCAAAAACAAAGGACTAAACAGCTGCGTCCATATGAGCCCACTGTCATTGACAAGAGAACTGGTGAATCACTGTTTTGTTCTCTTTTTCCGGCTACAGTAATAATAGTTGGTCCAACAGGACATTGCCTTTCCCTACAGTCCACGTGTCTCTTTTCCCCCCGTCTTCCAAAAACGCTACTGCAACCCTGCTGTTCCGCATTGCCATACAGAAGGCTATTTCAGTCTGTCAACGATTTTTATTGCAATGACAAATCCAAGCCTGAGGTACTTATTTCACAGTCAAGGGAAGGGCTATAAATCCAAATCACTGATGCTCCCCTCCACCCTCCCTCCCTCTTCTATATAGGCTATGAGCGGGAACTGCCCACCTCAGATGGCAGAAGTGACAGAATTCATGCTCTTACTCTCTAACTTTTTGGGTTGTAAAATAGCCTAAACAAGAAGACTGTAATGATTAATAACCTTGCAGGAGTTAGATGGTAAGAGATCTTGTATGAGTCAGGCTTTCAGGATAAGGCCCTTCATTTCACTGAGGTAATTTCCCATTGTTTAGCTAATTGGTAGCATCGCTTTATGGTTTGGAGTTACACGAGCATTGCAAGTCTCAGTTAGCCTTGCACTAGCCTGAAGGAACCACCCTAGAGGAAAGAAGGGGAACGTATGCATGAGGATGAATGAATCGGTGTTGCTAGTCCAGTGCCAGACACAGAAATCAAATTAACATTTCCTTTCACCTTCCAGTTCTACAGACTACGTTATTTAACACATCTAGCAGTTGCTGTGAAGAGGCACGTGGCTCACAGCTCCCTGACTAGTTACAAGTTAAAAGTGTTTACAGGGATAGGGTCAGATGCTTCAACGGGGGAAATGTACATCACTAAACCCCAAGCCCTCGGATGATATTTCCCACTAAATTTATCTGTATTTATCTGGTATTTTCACCAAATTTGCCTGTAGCATGATTGCCCACTGTTTGTTTCAGCACCTGAAATGGCATTTGCTAATCTGTTTATACTTACAATACGGCAGTGGGAAAATTCAATATCCAGTCATAAACTTGCTTAGCAAGAATTTGAGAATGAGAGGAGGTGGAAAACTGCACAACTGATACTTCAGGCACAGCATCATGAAAGCATTTTCTGTAATACACAGTGCTTACTGTCATAGATACTTAGCTTCCACTCACAACTGGAAGTCCTAGTTTTTCCCTGAACAACATTGTATGCCAATCCCCTTAAGAATGTAAGAGTTTATTTTCACTCTCAACTATGAAACAGAGGAGCGGCAGCAATAAAACCTATGAAACCTACTATTAGAAAGTGCTACACATAAAAGACAGCCAGCAGAAGCAATGGTTTATCTATTTGTGAGCGTGATAGCAGCCGCTGTTGTCCTGTCTGCCTACTGTATCTGACCTCAAACACTGAAGAACAAAATTCTTGACGAATTCAAACAGTGATTTTTTTCTCACCAGCATTGATGTTTTCTAACGAGGAAGTCCATTTTCTGCAGTCGTCCTAAGTAGACTAATGCTCTGTGTAGTTATGTCTACTTCGGTGGAGTTTAGGCAGGAACGACTTTGAGATTGAGAATTGACCCTGCAGCACATGAGAAACGTATAGGAATGGGTTCCTAGGTTGTCTTCTGTCCTCTGACGCTCAGCAGCCCTTTGGAATGTTGATTGCTACTTACCTAAGTACATAAAACACTTCTCTGATGATAAAAAGTTTGTAATCCCAAAGAATCCTGTTATATTCAGTGTAGCTGTTCTATCAGTCAGAGACTGTTTTTGTCGCAACATTTAGATGGCAACCGAGGTCCAGTGAATGCCTTTTGGCATTTCTTTTGGCCCTATCTTGCTAAAATAAGGTCTAATAATGAGGCACCCAACTCTTGAGAAGGCTATAAGGGACAGAGGACAGTGTCTGTTGCCCTGAACTGGTTCAACTCTTTTGGAAACAAGTGAAAAGTTACTTTGGACTAGCTACTTTTACCAGTTCTCTTGAAGATAAGCAATGAATTAACTTGAGGTGTCTTTGCTAGGGAGCTTCTAAGAATGAAACTGGTGGTGTCCTCGAAAGAAGGGCTACCTCTCTGAGGCGTTCCCTGTACGACGACTCAAAGGAGTAAAGTAGCTGTTGTCAGAGAGGTAAGCAGCCTAAGCCTTAGCCTTTTGATATCCTGAATTTATTCCAGATCCAGAAAGATTATAAGTATCAGCAAGAGAAACTGTAGCGAAAATAGTCTAAGCAATCCCATTTCCTCATTCTGGAACTGCAGGTGATTGTGACTGCCATCTCTTTTATGTTTTTAGCTATCCGGTCACTTAAACTCAGACTCTAAACTCAGCGTTCTAAAAAGGACGTATGAAATTCACCCGTTTCTCTCAGTTTTGTGCTTGTGCATGAGAACAGTTTTAAAAGTCTGCCAATAACTGCTTTTCCGTAAAATTCACAGGGTGGGTGTCTCCCTCATTTGTGCATCTTCGTCAGCATGAAAGATAGATAGATTCTGCATTGGGAATTTTGTGTAGCATTTCTGATTAGATTTTCAAAGCGGGCAGGTGTTAAGCTATGAAACTTTAGTGCATCGTAATGGAATTGGAGCATCTAGCTCTCTTGGACTTTCTGAGAAGTTCAGCTCTTTTTCAGCTCTGTCATACCAACGGAGCGAGTAAAACTGGCAAAATACAGTAAAAACCACAGCTGTCCATTTTGGTGGACAGCCACCATCCATGGTGGCAATACAACTGAAAAACCTATGATTAAGACTTGCTGAAGAGTAAGATGCCATATTTGCAGTGCCCCCTTTCTCTCCAGGGTCACATTTCCGCACAGTTTTTCTTTGCCTGAGTCCCAGTTCTGAGGCATTATAGTTGCATGCAGCCATCAAACCAAATGGCAGATGCTCTCATCCTTCAACTCAGTGAAACTCCCATAAAGCAGTCTATGTAAATTAAGCGCAGTTAACAATTGCAGAATCCGTGTGCATATTCTAATTTTGCATTAGCGTACTTCATTCAGATTTTAACAACACATCCTTCCCAAATGCCAGCAGATTCATACTAAGGGTTTTGCATCAGTTTTTTCTTAACCATGCTTGATTTTAATCTTCTTGTTGATATTCAACTTTTGTGACTAAAAAATGACCAAATTCTGCCCCTGTGCAGTGGTCTTACCTTTAGGCGATTTGCCCACATATGACTGAAAGCAGTCTTGAGCGTTTCCTTACACAGCCATTCAAAGTGTCCCAAACAGTGTGACGATATGTGTAGCATGCCTGTCATAGTGGCCAATGCCTCACATGGCTTCTCTTGGAAACAGAGAGTTTGGACTGCCCCCTCAGCCTCAGGACCCCTTCTGCATGGCCAGGGAGATGGCTGACACAGAGTAATACGGAATATGAAGAACCAGTGGGCCGCATCCCGGAGTCTTCACTTAAGCAAGACTTACATCAAATTCAGTGGGATTTTCATTTTACTAGGGACACAGGATCAGTTTCCTTTACCTGTGTGACACTGACTCTAGTAACTCTAAAAAAGCACATCAAAATGGTCTATGCTTGTGTCTGAAACCTTTTATGAAAAGTCTGTTTCTCAAAGCTTATTCTTAAGCTCAGTTTTCTCAGAGATCATTGTTTAGAAGTGTTTTGGATAAAGCGCTCTTGCACATGCTCTGGTTCTTGGGCAGCAGAGTTACTCTTGTTCCTGCAGGTGGAACAGCTCAGTGACTGCTGGATTCTGACCTGAAGAACATGCTGAGACTGATGCCTCTATTCCAGCTGAGTGGAGGCTTCTTTTTGTATTATACTGTGTCACATCTTTTACTCAAAGATAAAACCTTTAAATCTTAAAATTTAAATTTGCATTTAAATTTCCTTTTTTTGCTGTTTTCATTTTCTTTTTTTGCTATCTGATGCTGGATAAGAGTGGCTAATTAAATGATTACACTGTAGTCTCAGCTAGAATTTTCACAAAGGTTTGAACTTACTAACTTATTACTGATGCAAATGGAAGTGTTTTGTCCTTACTCTTGTCTGTATTTTCTCTAGGCTAGGCACTTAAAATTACCACTAAAATTTTACAGCACTGGAACTGGTGATCTGAAAGGGTTGCATGTTCATAAAAAGAGTAAAGACTCTTTGCCTGCTTAATAACTGTGTCATATATTCTTCCTCCTTCTTGAAGAAACCTTGTTGAAATGGATCTTTAATAGATGTACTTGAAACATCACTTTTAAGAAAATACTTTGAATAATTGAGAAATATACAGGATTTTATTTTAAATAATTTAATGAAATCTTGTAGTTTTTCAACTTAACTATATGTTAAATTTTCTGGGCAAGCACAGTTATGATTTTATGTAAGAATTATTTTTCAGGGTAAGAGGCTTGAAAAAAAACCCCAAAACAGAAACCACAACCATATGCGATATACAGACA
>NW_008804501.1:0-4525 GCF_000699145.1 Aptenodytes forsteri
AGACCGCACTATAAGAGCTTTCTCTCTGCACCCCTGTTGTGTTTAGCTGTCTCTCTGTCTCACACAAAGCCGGCTTCACGTCAGTTCCTTGTCTCTGTATTTTTTACAAAATCCTTGAAGAAAAACATCCAACTAAATGATCTGGCTCATTGTCCAAATTTCTGTGTGTGTGATGGTTTTCTATTGTTTGCCAAAACGGCATTTCATTTTTCCTTTATCTACGCTAAATAAAAGGTGGTTTTGAAAAGGTAGTTCAATGCATCCACATCCTCTCTCCTCCTCCCCCAATATTAATTTCATCCTTTGCCTTCATAGAAAAAAAATAGCAATTTCCTCTATGGCGTGATGAGAAAGAAAGTCATGATTTGCAGATGATACAAATTAAATATGGATATAATTGCATGGGTTTTTTTATATCAGGGCAATTTTACCTCAGCCCAAAATGGTTTGGTGGCTGTCCAAGTCTGCCTCACTGCTTCCCACCCAATTTGCTTTCAACCACCCAGGATGGGCATCTTTCACTGAGCCCCCGAGGAATGTCTATTGTTGCTGTGAATTCTGCTGACTGAGACAGGTCTTACTCATTTTGTTCTAATGGAAAATTCATCTCTGTCACAGGAGTATCCTGCCATCAGTCTGCGCCGAGAACTCGCATCGACATCAATGGGAGCTTCGCGTGCATTGTGCAGGTAGGGTATCATCATCATTATTTATTAAACACTAATGGAGTCCCAGACCCAGATCATTAAAAGTTACAGTTGAGATGCAGTCAGTATAAAATTGGTGATTCTTTAGGAGCAGTGGTATTTTCTTCTATTCTCTGTTTCTTTGCTGTGTTTCCACTATATTTAACATGAGAAGTGGGTGGTTTTTTGCTTCAACACTAGTCTAAGTGTGACAGTGAACTACTGAAACTATTTGGGTAACCAACTAGAAAAAGTGTATTATAATCAGTCTTCTAGAAGATGACCTGCATTAAAGGCAGAATCAAGTTAGTCCTGTGTTGGTATCTGTACTTGTTTAATAGGCATCAAAATTTATAATTTGTCTTGTATATCTCATATTTTCTTCTACTAGGATTATGCAGTGTTCTGATCAACCCACCAAAGTCTTCCAAGACAACCAGACTAAATGAGAGAAACAACATTTATTTTATTAATCTCATAAAATTTATCTGCCTAACCATCTTGTACAAATCGTGATTTTTTTCATCGTTTCCTTCCATTTAAAAAACAAATCAGTCTGTGAAGCTCCTGATTCGTCCTCAGTTTTCTATGCTTTACTTTATCTGCCTTGGTGATCACAGGACTTGACTAAGGTGGAGACAGCAGCTCATGAAGTGGAATTATTTCAGACTGTTTAGTCCAAAAATTAGTCTCCTGAAGCACCGAGCTGTTGTAGAGTCTTAGCACATTGCGTTTGATCCAGCAAGATCTACTTTTTCTTGTCCTGTTATTAATGAGGAAAACCAGACCTGAAACCTTATTTTGTGCTATTGATCACATTTTGCACCACAAATCACTCCTCGTGCACAATCCTTCAGCTGCCTCCTGTGAGGAATTCAGCGAGTACAGAGTGAATTTCTAATCAGCTGCGACTGTTCAGCAGTACGGCTCGTAATTATGCTACCAGTGCCTGTATCTGCAAGTGTTACACATTTGTATTTGCTTCTTGCTGAGATCACACAGTTGGGAAAGCAATCATGCTCCATTACTCCTGGTTTTGACTCTCGGCCCATATGGCTGCTCGCGGACAGTCTTTCATCGCTTTGCTTCATTTATAGCTAACATGGTTAATGACTCTTTGCTTTCTGCAAGTCTCCTGATCTGCTGAAATTTGAAGCTGTTCTTTGTTAGCAGAAGCGGTGAAAGCTTTCCCTCTCTTACATTGCAGATTTCTGTTCTACCTAGTGATAACTGGAATAGCTGTCTTTTTTGGGATGTGAGGAAGGGAAAGATGAAGCAAGTGGTTGCCCTTTTACTACCAGCAATTTTATCTGGGAATGGATTATATGAGAGGTTTCAGTCTGGCTTCAGGGAGTACCACAGTCCTGGGATTGCTTTACTTAAGGTCACAAATGATTTATCACCAGCTGCTGATTCAAGTTAAATTACAGTACTCCTGCTGATGGATCTTTCTGCTGCTTTCGATACAGTAGATCTTGGAACTTTGCTGAATTGTTTGAAGCAATTGCTTAGATTATGAAGCACCATCCTGGATCGGTATTGTTCAGAATTGATGGTGTATCATCAGGTTGTAGCTTGGCAATTGTGGATCAAGTTCTGCCTCACTGGTCACATTGCTCCTCAGAATATAATATCCTATAATTCTCTCTCTTTTTTATTTGCTACAGATGTGGACAGAATTCTCTAGCAGCATAGTATTAATTTTCACTGCAACACAAACAACATATAGATGTATTTGTCTTTTACAGTTTAGCTTCTTGCTGCAGCTTGGACCACATCTGTTTGTTTTACCAAAGCATGATCTTGGATGGTCACAAATGGTTTGAAACCGAACTGAGATAAAATATAATTGCTTTTGGCAAAATCCTCTCTGTCTACTAGTTCTTTCTAGGCAATCGAAACTATCTATGCATATCTAAAGTATGCATCTGGAGCTGGTCAGAACATTTCCATTAAATGAAATCTCAAAATATGCTGCTTTGTCAGAGCCAAAACATTTTGCAGAAAACATGTCTCTTTAGGTGAAGGTTTAATCAGGGAGGTATTCAAGATTCAAGGCTATTGGTCACTTCTGATGGCAGAGACAGAGAAAGCATGCAGTCCAGTTTGAAAACCCAAGATTTTTCATCTCAAACCAATCATTTCAGAAAAACATTCAAGAGGTTCTGGTTTTGTTTCCATGCCAACTGAAAACAATGTTGACACCACAAAAGCTGCCATGGAACAGAATTACCACCCTTTGAAAGGGATGCTCAAAAAAGCTGTACCTCCATCATCACATCAGCTGTGCGGTCCTCCTCCACTGAGCACCGCGTGGAGGTGAGTTCAGAAGCTGGAGGGCTGGAACGCCATGGGGCTCTGACGTGGTAATTGGCAGTTTGCCACTGGTCTTTCACTGCCTGGGAAATTGTAACCAACAGGAACATCTGCTTTGTGATGAGAGATTCAGGGAAAAACACTTTCCATCCCTGAAACAATAATTCCTAGTCAGAGGAAAGATAAAAATTCAAAATCTAATATTTTCCAGAAATTAAGATCTGGAGGAAAATTATGTGGTCAATCAGCATGCACCAGTACTTATAAATTTTAAATATGTTTTTGATATTCCAGGGGTTTTTAACCGCTTAATTAAAGTTTTAAAACTTTTGTTACAAACTTTTAAGTGAGAGAAATCAGCATATAAAAATGCTTAATCTCTCAAAATCTCTACCAACTTTTACAATTTGCCATCATTTAGCATTTATTCTTATAGGTTTTTCTGTTTCCTAATCTCAGGGGTAAGCCCAGCTGAATTCTGTCAAAGAAAAGTAATAGACATTTGTTTCCAGGAGAGGGGTCTAGCCATGACTCATTTGCCCAAGATCTGGACAAAAGGGACTCTTCAGACACACTTCTGTTTCTGCTGCTCTCCATGGAGCCCGTCTCAGTGAGCCTGGTGATCACCCCGCAAGGCACACCACCCTCCCTGAGTGCTGCAGCCCCAAACACGGACCGTGCGAATCCGTGTGCTGGGGTCGGGCACCGCAGGGTGCCGGGACTGCACAGCACTGCAGTACTTCAGGAGCTGCAGCTCCATGTCTGGAAACCCAGCACCATCTGTTTCAATAGACCTTTGAGATCTTCAGGTCAAGCGCTCACCTTCAAGCAGAGGAGCGCGTCTGCTTCCCAGTGTTTTAGGTAGATTTATCTTCTTTAGAAATGGCAGGGAGTGCTTTTAGCAAGGCCGCTTCAAGATCAGCCAGTGAACAAGAGACCTGTGCAGCAGACAAGGGTGGATGCAATCACAGTCTGAACGGAAGAGCTGATCACTTCCCCAGACCGGCGCATGCTCTTGAGGCATGGACGTACAGATGTCCCTTAGGCCCCCACATGGGGTCAGTTCCCTGTGGGAAACTGAGGCACTTTCCTGTGGGACACAAGGGCATGTTGGGAGAAGGGCAGGAAAACCCCTTAATCCCCATCCTGCCCCTTCACCAGGCTGGGTAGAAAGCGTGCAGGTGTTTTGCTTTGTTGTAAACTGCTCGGTAACAAAAATTTCTGTATATCGGATTAAATCATGTAAATAATTGCCATTTGGAGTGTGTCACGCAACGCACAGCAACAGGCTGCTCAGGCAAACAGCTTTCTGAATAATTTGATAAAACAAAGATTGCAGAGGAATGGAAAAATATTTTACCTTTACATACACTAGGTAAAACGCCACCCCCACATAGCTACTGATGGCCACCAAATGCACAGTTCTGCTTTGCATTAACCACAGTCTACAGTGTCAACTGGTTGTTACATACTGGAAGAACATTGCAGATGCCTCATGTGGTGGTTTAACCCCAGCTGGCAAC
>NW_008804502.1:0-4609 GCF_000699145.1 Aptenodytes forsteri
CTCTTTTTAATGCAGCTCACAGCATCTCCTGATGAACCAGTCAGCTGCTTTTGCTCCTCCTGTTCTTTCACACCTCTATTCTCCTAGTAACAGTGGAGATAAAATGACAGATATTTCATATAAACAAGTGCTTTTGTTTTTCAACAAAAAGCAAGAGAAGCTTTTCTTTTTAGAAAAAGGCAACAGGAGCATTTAATTTACTCTTGTCTTGTCATGTGCTGCTAGAAAGCCATAGGAGTGTAGTCCTGGGAGAATTAAAGAGTTAAATGTTCATACTTGAAGGCCACCTCTGCTGGAACAGGATTTGTTCCTGTGTTTCACCAGCCCAGCGCACAAATCCCAGCCACCACTCCTTGGCTGGAATTAACAGCTTAGCAGCTAATTCACATAGCACTGGTTACCGTTTCGCTCAGCACAGAATCCCACATCTTCCACCAGCCTCTGAACTGCAGCTCTTACAGGGATCAGTGAAAATATATTGATTTCAGTGACCGTTAGGACTGTTTGCCTCAATTCTAGTATAACAAATCCCTGCACTGTAGATTAACATGACCTTTTGAAAACAAGTATCAAACTTTTGGTTTTAGAAGTTACAGTGTTTGCCTTAGCATATATTCATCCAGTTTTCACTGCTAATGCATTCTGGTTATTGTGCACTCAATGAAGTCAGTAATTGCTTGCTATACATCCACACCTTTCAAAAATGTTGCACTTCTTGGAGTACCTTTAGCATGTCTGTTATTGCTTGCAAGACTGACCTTGTTAAGGTCTCGATAACCATGTATGCTTTTGGAATAGTAATTTGAATTTTTCTTCTGATGGGGATATGGCAATAAGTCAAACTCATTCTGAAATGTAAATCCATCAATGTCATTACTGGTTTCTCATTCCCAAAGTCTTGCTTTCTTTTTGGTTTTATTTGAGATGCCTCAAATAAAGTTTGGGGAAGATTTTTATCAATGTACTTCATGCAAATTGAATATAATCAGTAATTTGCTACTGTCATTTTTCACATCTGGAATGACAGCATTTCCTTCATCATTTGTCTCACTTTGCCACCCAATACTGTTGTATTCTAGCACCTTCTACATCAAATCAACAGTAGCAATGAAATTATTCACAAATTTATGAGCCTGAGTCTCTAACTCTTCTCACCTTTTGGGTAAAAGCTCACTTTGGGCTAAATTGAGGGAGTTAATTTTTCATATTTTCATTCTCATCTAGACAAATAATTGATCGGTGTTCTTTGTTTCTGAAGAGTCTTTGATTTAGGTTGGTGGTAGTTTTCCTGGTGGAACAGAAGGGCACCAATACTTGGTTTGTTATATCTACAGTAGAAAATGAGAAGATTTTGGAAAATGAGAAGTGTACAGTGTTGCTTAAAGATAGTCAACCTCTCTTCCTTGGGAACTTCTTTCAGGTGGAGTAAGAACACTCCATCTCATCCGCCCTAAATTTTCTCCTGGTCTTCATGACCTGTATTTTCCCAGGTATCTGCAGATGATGCAATGACTCTTGCATCAAAAATCCACTTTTTTAATGAACCTCTTGCTTTGTTAATCCACACTTACTCATTTTGTAGGGAGTAAATTCAGCATTGCCACTTTAAGAAGTTACCACTGCCAGACCACTTTTTTTAATGTAATTACTGCTTTTATGAACCCTGAATAGTGGTAGGTATGTTCTTACAGAGCTGAGAAACCACCCCCGGGTGATGCCTTCCAGCTGGGAGATACAAGAGGATCCTGGCTCCCAGCTCTAGCTGTGACCAGGTCCCAGGGCGAGCCCATTCTCATAGAGGCAAGTTCTTGCCTTGGCATGGAGTGTATGGGGCAGTGCTGGATGTTTCCTCCAGAGGCACATACCAGTGCTGATCCCCATTCCTGCCAAGTCTACTGCGCTTTGAATTTCAATTGCTGGCACATCTACGCCAGCCACACTAGGAGATTAAGACTGCAAACTGGCATCACACTCCAACGAAAAGCCAGACAAGGGGCACAACTGTGGCTCAACGTGCCTGCAGCAGCCCAAACCATGGAGGGAGGAGATAGCTGGCCTCTGGACCAACCCAGAATTGTCTTTGTGCATTGTCTTCTCATTCCGCTTTGAAATACAGTGAATTACAGTAATCCCTCCCAGAGGTGACAAATTGCAGGATTATTAAAGGGTTCTTATCCTGGCAGAGGCAACACAATTTTTCTTGCAAGCTAGAAGCAAAAAAAGTATTTTTTAGAGTTTCTGTGTTAAAGTGGTTGTCCACCTTTTCTTCTAGTCCTAGAAAGAAACACAAGTACTGGGCAAACCAGCATTAAGCAACATTTGATAAACACACTTTTTTTTTTTTACAGAAAGGGTATCAGATCCAGCTAACATACCTTCACACTACACAATAGCTCAGGTTGATATACAACTCATAAATCAGTGCAGCCCCACTAATGGTCTGGAGCTGGGTAGCACTGGGTCACTAGCAAAAAGTGATCCTACTATGTGTCTTCCCTTAAGAAACACACCTAAAATCCCAATTCATTCTAAGGCATCACCGACCAGAGCACTGTACTATAGAGAAAAGCACAGTGACAAATTGGAAGGCAATATCCTTCAAGAGCTTGACCGATTTCTCTGAGTTTTGCAGAGATTGTTCCTACTCCAGCTTGAATTTTCTGTTCAAGGTGATTCTAGAAAGGAAATAAAACACTTCTCCCATTGCACTCCTGTTTCCTCAAATTGAGCTTTTATTTCAGGATCTTTTGTTATAACCTCAATTTCAGTACAATGCAGATTGTAGAAAATGAACCTAATATTTCTGCAAGGAGGGTGTGGAAATTTCATCTTGGTCAGAGCAATGGAGGCCTGGTAACAGACTGATGCATGGATCATCAGTGCATCAGACAGGTGATTTCTGAATTAGTATGGTGTTTTCTTAACAATATTTCCTAAATATGTTTTTTCCTGGTGTCTTGGCATGTCCAAATCAGAGTTTGCCAATAGCCATAAGTGACACTCTTTGGTTTCTCCTGTGGCAATCAGGCAAAGGTAACTTACACAATGGTCAACCACAGTAAAGATGTCATTGGATCATTGTCTGCAACAATTTTTAATTCTTAGGATTTAGAAACCAGGGTATCTTTAATTGTTGCTTTGATGACCCAAGCACAGTGCAGGGCTATATAGTACAATCCAGTAAGAATTGTCATTATCTATCTATTGCAAATAAAAATATCCTTGCTTTTTGGCAGAGGTCTCTTATTTCATCTACTGCAATTATACATGCTTTCCAGGAATTTTCTGAGAATCAGGCTGTGATTTTAACAGACATGACTTCCAAATTTATTTTTATTCTTCTTCATTCATTTTGTTCATAATATGACTATAAAAAAAGCTGGTTTACAATGACGATATAGATAATATCAAAACAGCACTCAACAACTTCTACTTTACTTCTTTACCCCAGCCCTACTCCGTAGCTCCAAACAGCAGAAGTTATTGGCATCCTTTGTATGACACAATTTTAACTGTGTGTGTTTAGTCTAAAGCCTTGGATGTTGACAGAAAGATTACAGGGGTTTTTATTCTGACCTTGACCAAAAAGGTAAGTGCTAGCAGTTGTGCATCAGCAGAGAAAGGCGAGTAGTATGTGGGTTAGGATTTGGAGGCAGTACTTCTAAAAGACACCATTTCACCTCCCTACTTAATCCCAAGGAGGAATGTAGAAATGAGTGACAGTTTCGCTGCTGATCTGAATGCGACCAGGTTTAAATGAACACAACGGAAATAAGTGCCATTCCTGTGGCAGAAATTTGCTTTTTGCAGAAGCTTTGGCCCATGTTCTCTCTCCCTCACCCAAGCTTGTTCAAAACACAGATGCTAGGATACAGTGGTAAACCTCAGACATCAACCTGAGAGTGCTGTGCTTAAGGTGGGTTTTTAGATAGCCGTCCCACATGAGTGCACAGAAAATACTCTGGCTTCCTTTGTAAAGCAGACTGCATTTCCAAGCCATGTGTACTTTTTTCTTCCATAGTTGTCATATCCAATTCCCCTTGAATGCAGCACATATTCATATATACATATATACGTAAACACTTTGAGAGAGAGAGACTTGTCCATAAACCCCACTCTTACCTTGCTTCGTGTTTTCTTAGTTACCAAAAAGTTCCTTTCGCCAAGTTTTCCAAAATCTGTTTTATATACTCGTTAAGGTAATGATGAATTTGCTCTTGAAGAAGACTCAAGATCCCACTGAGCTTCTTTTTGTTTTGGTTAATTTTGAAAGTGCTGGAAAGAATGCTACAGTTAACCAATGGGATCATTTTGATAAAAGCCGCTTTTATCAAAATGGTACTTCTCTAAAGTGCTAATACTTACACTTTAATGAGATAGTAATTCAGTTTCAAAGTGGCTAAACTATGAAGCCAAAGGCTTATAGCATATCCCAACAAGGGAAATTGAGCCAGTTATCCTACCACTGGGAAAAACTGTAATGCAGTGAGTTTTAGAAACAGGAATAGAGAAATTGCACTTCACTGGGGCATTTTATCTTCCTGGTGTTCTGAAAAAAATCTGCATTATAGTCACAGCACTGAGATGAGATGAGATGAGATGAGATGAG
>NW_008804503.1:0-4631 GCF_000699145.1 Aptenodytes forsteri
AAACCAAACCAAACCAAACCAAACCAGAACAAAAAACCCCCAACCCCTAAAAACAGAAAGAAAGGAAAAAAGGAGAGAGGAGAGAAGGGGGGGAG
The DNA here is from genome assembly GCF_000699145.1 of Aptenodytes forsteri. Classification (NCBI taxonomy): domain Eukaryota; kingdom Metazoa; phylum Chordata; class Aves; order Sphenisciformes; family Spheniscidae; genus Aptenodytes; species Aptenodytes forsteri. Next base: position 96 of record NW_008804503.1, read on the forward strand.
AGAAAGAAGAGAAACTGATAGTTTTAATAACTATCAGTGCATTAAAGTAAAAACCACATTTCTTCTCATGATTTCCTTCAGTATCTGTTATACTTCCCAGGTATGGTATTTGTCATCTTGGGTGATGAAACGGTCAGTCGAAGAATTCCTCTCTTTTCCTTTCCTCTTTTGATTGAAGGTTTCTAAATCATAGCTTGTTTCTGTTGGCTGGAATACCACTTTCTGGCCCTGCAGGTTTCAAAAAATATTGCCGAGTGAGATAAGCCATACCTTTCAACATTTTCCTCAATATTTTTCTGGATATTTCAGGTTTTTATCACGTTCAGTATACACAAACGCTCATCAATCTGCCCAGTTCTTTGAAAGTCCACATTACAGTTTTCCACTGGTTGTATTGGTCTGGTATAGTCTAGGTCATCAAAACATCCTGCTGTAGTTCTGTGCGATGCTTTCCAAACCCAAGGAAACAATTTTGTTACAAAATTTGCATAAAACAAAATTAAAAATATACAGTAATCTCTCTCATAAATTAGTATCTGGAGAATATTCAAGAACTGCTTAAAAAGAAAATAAACAATACAACCATACAATGTTAATAATAATGTCTTTCTTCTGTAATTACTTGGTGATGATGGATCAATAGTTAAACGTAGTTCTTGATGCTTTATTCCAGGCTGTGATGCATTTCCTCTTGGCTTGATACGTGGCAAATGGGGAATGTAGAAATAAAACAGTCATCACAACATTTCTGCTCCTGGAATTTGGGAATATCCCAGAAATGCAGTCTTTTCTCTTCCTCCTTTTCTTGGTGATCTACGTTGTGACGGTGATTGGCAACATCCTCATTTTTGTTTTGGTCGTGGCTGATCGGCACCTCCACAAACCCCTGTACTTCTTCCTGTGCAACTTGTCCTGCTTGGAGACCTGCTACAGCTCTACCCTCCTGCCCAGGATGTTGTCCAGCTTTCTGACTGGGGACAAGAGCATTTCTATTGGCAGCTGCATCACACAATTTTATTTCTTCGGTTCCCTGGCAGTCACTGAAAGTTTTCTCTTATCGGTGATGTCCTATGATCGGTATTTAGCAGTATGCAAGCCCTTTCACTACAGAGCTGTCATGAATAGCAGGTACTGCCTGCAGCTTGCAGCTTGGTCTTGGATGAATGGTTTCCTCGTTATGGCCATAAGCTGCTTCCTGATTCCACAACATTCCTTCTGTGGTCCCAAGATTATTGACCATTTCTTTTGTGATTTCACTCCAGTGATAAAGCTCTCCTGCTGCGACACCAGCCTGACTGAAATGTTGGTGTTCATCCTCTCATCAGTATGCGCACTAACCCCTTTCCTACTAACCCTGGTGTCCTACATGTGTATCATCACCACTGTCCTGAGAATGTCTTCCACCACTGGGATGCAAAAGGCTTTTTCCACTTGCTTTTCCCACCTCATTGTTATTACAGTTTTTTATGGAAGCTTAATAATGGTTTATGTCCTGCCAAAAACTAAGACTCTAAGAGCACTGAATAAAGTCTTCTCAGTTTTCTACACTGTTGTGACTCCACTGCTCAACCCCTTCATCCACAGTCTGAGACACAGAGAGGTGAAGGATGCTCTGAGTAAAGTGGTCAAGAAATGTGAATATTTCCTAAAGGTTAGAAAGTTTTAACCATTTTCTTCCCCTAGAAGGCAATGACAGAAAATAACTTACGATATTTGAGGGAAGATTCTCCTCATGTAATTTTTAGCCCTCAGAGCCTGTGCTACTTACGCCTAGAATTTTCACTACCGAATTAGCTAATCTGACCTACCTTAACTGCCCAAGTGAGGATGAGACATTTTTCTATGGAAAAGGGTCATCTCTCTTTACCAATTGTACCAGTTACCTGCGTGACTAGTTCAGCTTTCAATGTCTAACTAGTGATACCTCAAATCAGGTGATTGCAATCCCACTCCTCTGAAGAGTGGCCCATTTCACTTTAAGAGAGTTGTTGAGTGTAGTGGATTCTTAGATGAATAATTTAGATGTGAAGAGTGATTTTTTTAGGCAGCTCAAGGTAGGTCAAAAGAATGGATCTAGTTCAGAGGGAGCAATTTAATCTCTGTTTTTGAGTAACTATACCAGTATGACTATAATTGTCGCAGTGAATGTGAATGCTACGCAGTTGATTGCATAGCTGTACGTGTGCATATTTAAAAAAAAATTAAACGACACACTAGTAACTCTTAATTGGTTATACGTTTTTAGACGTTTCATATTCATATTTATTTGTAATCGTTGTCTCAGCTGTTTTCAGCCTTTATGTGAACTTACTTCATAAGTTTTCTCTTCTAGACTCAACACTGATGGCAAATGGAAACATGGGTTCTACAGAGATGCAGGTGAACCACAACCATGGAGTCAGTTCTTTATGAATACTTTGAGATGCAAAGATGGCTGAGGAAAGAGAACTGTCTCAAACTTTTTTCCTCAGAAAGACACCCATACCTTTTCATGTCAGTAACTACAAATGCTTTTCAGCGCTTAGCCTGAGATTTTAACATTCCTCAAACAGTTTATGTCTATGGACATAAGATGCCTAAGCCACTGCTTGTCACCCTCAGAAATCTTAAAGAATCAATGGAGAGAAATTTACGCAAACTGGTGATTTCTTTGACCTTTCTTGGAAGTTCATTGCAGGATGGGCTGAGTCACCCTTTCTGAGATCACTATTTAAAGACATTTGCTGCAGCAATTTTCTTTAGATGTTTAAGGACAATGAGTTGCTAGGATAACTCTCCTCATATATTTCATGATGCATTGAAAAATATGACCATAGGATTCTACAAAGTTCTGTGAGGAAGCCACTCTTCCCACGTAACAAGGCCTCTACTGATTCTCCAAAGCTGACATTTCTAAAGATGTCAAAATTTCCACTTTACCACCATATGTGCTTGGAATTGGTATTCAAACCCCAAAAGGCTTAGGGTAGTCTTCTTCTTGAAGCTTTTTTCACCTGGGGGCTAGGACTCATCTAAGCAAACTAAGAGCCTCCAATATAGCCTGCACTGAATCTAGTCACCCTGAGATTCCCCTCTGAGTTGGTGAGGAGAAAAACATGGCTCACATGGCTCAGCTGACCTCTTTTAGACCTTGAAGGAGCAATCCACAAGCATAACCAAAATCATCTAGTGTTGTAAATTAGCTGCTTGAACATAAACAACTTGCTGCTTTTGCAGATACCCTGGAGTATCCAAGTCACGTGCCTCAGGCTTACATATATAAGACAGAACATAAGGGAAACCTACACCCTTACGAACTGACAGCTGAAGGCCAGGTAAGATACCACCCAGCACCTAATGATACTAGGCATCTATGTTTAGGAAGCTGAGTCTCTCCTTAGCACCTTTTCAGATTGTTTGTGTCATTCTGTGTGGCTATATCCAAAAGGCTGCCTGGCTTTAGATGTACCTTTGTGTATATCTCACATCCTCTAGAAGATCCAAAATGATACTAGATGCCTGTCTGTGTACGCTTGAATTGTTCCTCTGTTTCTTCTTACCTGAACAGCTCATTGGACTCCTGGAAGCAGTAATCAAAGAACATAAGATAAGATGTGAATGTTCATTAATCACCTCACAGAATGAAAAACAAAGCCAAATTTATCATCATCGTTGGTTATCCATATGATTGAGAAATGAGTGGCATGCTTAACATAACAAATTTGTCAATTCCATAAATAAGTTACTTGTACTTGTCACATGATCAGGTGCTCTGAGTACAGGAACAGTCCAAATCCATCACACTGAGCTTATTTGTCTCACTTACAAGGCAAATGGAACTTGAGTGCTCAGCACCTTTGTGGTCTGTGCCTTAACGGCACATCAGTGCAGGTGGATTCTGCAGGAAAATTGTGGTGGGGAGTAACTGTTCTGTAGAGCTCTGCACAACAGTCTACCACCTACAACTGAAATACACGGGTCCTTATTTATTATAATATATAAAATGGAATAATTAGGTCTCTTACATGCCATGGCATGTGAAATTTGATTATCATCCTAAATCTGGAGCTTCAGAACCAATCTAATGAAGGAAATTATCTCACCTCCCTTTGAACGCAAGAAATTCACATTTCTCAGGTGAAGCTCCTTATCCTATAATCCATTTGTAGTTAAGGGATATAACCAGGCATTTCCAAGGCCCATCCTTGACTACAAACCTGAATTTTTGATAGGATTTAAATTAAAATAGCAGAGAGAAATTTGACAATGGACTAAATGAGGAGCCAGAAATCAGTTGCCAACAGAAAGGTGCCTAGCAGTATTTGCTGTGCTCTGAGGTATTCTACCTGCCTTCTAGATGCTGCTCCAGAAGTATTTAGTTCTCCAAAAAGTCCTGTGTCATATCTTCCTGCCATGTGTAAATTGTTTTAGGTGCTTATGTTTAGGAAATTGAACCCAGCTCTTTGGTTGTCTGGCTCCTCAGACCTGACTGACTGCATTATTGTCAGAGTCCAACTTCTCTGGAATAGTCTGGCTAGATCAGGAAGACATTACCCT
>NW_008804504.1:0-4708 GCF_000699145.1 Aptenodytes forsteri
GAAAAAAAACACAACCAGGCTTCAGCTGGGACTACCAGAGTCATCCAGAGTGCAGTGAAGGCCTTCACTCTTTGCACTGAAGTGGCGGCGTCAGCCCCCCGTGCGTCTGGATCTGACCATGGAGAGATGGCTCACAAAGTGCCTGGTGGCTGGGGAGGATGGGTCACTTCTCACTTGCCTCCAGTGCCACTACAGAGCAGCGACTTGCACTTCCAGCACCAACTTTTACGTTTGAAAGACAACTTGGGCATCATGGAGACAAGAAAATGACACTTGGCAGTCGTAGCAGGAGCCTCCAGCACACTACCAGCCCCACTTTGCTTGAGACCAGGGTCCTGCAGCTCAGCTAGAGCAGCTCTTGCCCTCGTGGTCAGCAGAGTCAGGGCTGGGACAGGACTGTTTAACTTGGCTTTTCAAACCTGATCTGCACAACCCAAGTGCCAACTGTAGTCCTTTCCCCGCACTTCTTGCCATCCATCTCGAGTGCCTTTTTGCTGCACGCTGGTCTCGCAGCCCTGCTCTGACACCTCCTGGAAGCCCCTGCAAACGTCCCCACCACTGTCAGACAGCAGGCAGGCAAAGCTGCCCCACTTGTTTCTTAGGCAGGATGAGCACAGCAGTGAAAGGGCGAGGCTGACACAAGCTACAGGACATCCAAGCCATGCAACCCAGCCATGAAGGGTTAAAGGCCTATTGCTCCTTCCAGCAGAACACTTTGTCTCCCTACAGCCCACAGGAATTTACCAGCTGGCTCAAGGACTACTCCTGCCATGGATAGATCTGCAGAAGAGATTTAGTTTGCGCTGCCCCATTTCTTCTGGTCCACAAGCTGGAGGAAGGCTGCCAAGGCAGCACAGAGGCACGAGCCATGCCAGGAAGGGGACAGTAGATCCCTCCTGCCCAGACACATGCACAGGGTAAGAGCAACTCTGCTGAACTCTTCCTTGTGACGGGCAAGACCATCCCCCCTCTGCTCTGCAGGCTGGCTTGTCAGCACCATCTTTCTTGTTGTGGGGGGCAGGTGTTGAGGTGGAGAGATGCAGGATCAGGCCCTGCACAGCCCCACATACCTCAAGGTTTGCATCCAGTACTAAGGTCCAAGCCCTGTGCTCTCCATCAAGAGACGCAGTTGTCTCAGAGCAAGACTTCACGCCTGCCCAGAGAGCAGGGGCTCACCACAGGAGAGGGCAGCCAGCCTGGGCTCTCACTGGGGACAGCACAGGCGCCCTGGCCCAGCTGGGCTCTCCAGCCGGGAGCAGTCTCTCCTGCAAATGGGTCTGAAAAGGAGAGTGTGAAGAAGGGCCCAAAAAGGCTAGCAGAAGGTTGTGGCTTCTGGTCTGCAGACACCAGTGGTGGGAGCACAGGAGACCTCCGCTGAGAGATGGGGAGAGGTGGCAAAGATTGCTGCGTTAGAGCTGCCCTGATAAACCACATGTGCTCAGCCCGAGGGGATCCAGGGGACGCAGCAGGGGAGCTCCAGGGCAAAACCTTTACCCGCTGTTGGCAGAGGGCGAGGAAGGTAAGGGGAGACGTTGGCAGCTGATGCCTGTCAGACTCCTCTGAGTCTTTGAAGAGGACAGTTATTCCTGCCCAGAAGAAGTAAAGGAACTCCTGGCAACACAAGCGTATTGAGTTAGATGTTCCCAGCCCCTCTCTGACTCAGTCCTCTGGGATGTTCATGGTTTTGCATCTCGTAGGCTCTCTGCTGCTCACATTCACTGATTCTGCCCTGCTTCGCCAAGATGTGCTGTTTTTAAATTGTGGATTATGTTTTTGTGTCATAGTTGCCAAACACATTCTTGTGCCTTTTGTGAAAGCAACTGATAGTACCTGTGATCTCTCCTACACTTCACAGGAGCAAGGAACAACTTCACCAAGACCACAGCCTGGCTCTCTCACCTTTTGCCATCATCTACAGCTCTGACTTCAGAGGGCACACGATTTGGCCTCTCAGACCCATTAATTATTTCCAGCTTTGATCTTTAAATTTGACTACACAGGAACTCAACATATTTCACTCTTCATCCAGGGTCCCAGCTTGAAGGATGCTAGCCTGTAATTTAGTTGTGCGAAAGCGGGAGATGATATTTGACTCTTCAGCCTCTCTCCGTATCTTCCTTACAGTTTTGACAGCACCGGTCCTCAGAGCGCGTTGGCTAAGCAGGCCCTGATGCAACATATGGTCAGAGCCACGCTCTTTGACAAAGCTGCAAAGCCCATTACCTGCAGTTATCGTAGCTGCTCTCTTACACCTTAGTAAACACCAATCCAAGGTGCAAGGTTAGCTTACATTACCCTTTGCCTTTTCCCAAGAAGGCTAATTCTGGAGAAAAAGAATAACAATCTAAAGCCAGCATGCATGTTTTCATCATGAGCAAACAAATCTAGGATTGTCTGGACCATGTGAAGTCCCTGTGCACATTGAATTGCTCACCCCTGGGCACGCATTTTGTTCTGATCTTTCTGTTCTTCTAATAGTGCTGCTTCCTCTTTCTGTCTTACATCAGTCTCCATTTTATTTTAGTGCTTTACCCACTTGCCAGGAATTGTCTCATCCTCAGATATTGCTGTATTTGTGGTTTTTTCAGGTCTTCAACTTTTAACTTTTTATTTTCCTGGGCTCCTGCTCCTTAGAGTGGAGAATATGTCTTTGAGACGTCACTTTGGACGTGTTTTCAGCTCTAGCCAACTCCTACTGCAACTTTATATACACCCTAAGGTATGCCCAAGCTTTCATTTCCATTTTAAACATTACATCAGGCAGTGAAGCTTTCTGCTTCTGTAGTTACTCCAGCAAAGACAACTTCTTCCCCTTTTTGCTCCTACCTCTGAGCAGGGAGATATCAGAGACCTTGCAGCTACATATAACACGTACTTTTTTCCCTTTAAAGCCCACTTTTGTTTGGATTTTGCAAAACTGCTTTTATTTCTTGCAACTAGAGCATTTCTGTTCAGGGAGACACTGCTTAAAGCTACCCCCATACGCACTCAGCCTCTTGCAAATTAAAATTCCAATGGCATTTGGGAAATGACTCGTTTGTGGTTTTGTTTTTGATTTGCTGATGTCCTTTTTGACTTTTTTACACTGTGTTTTCCAAACACAATCCACTATAGATTGTCTTGTTTTCCCTGTAGAAGGCCACCCTGGTTCTGCACAGCAGGGTATTGAATTTGTACCACTTTTCCAAGTTTGTGGTTTTCCAAGGCACCACAAGGTCAGGATGACCTAGGAGCCTTTTTTTGTCTCCCTTTGGGACCTCTGACTCAGGGATCCCACAAGTCCTTCAGTATTCCTTGACCTCAGAAGTCTCAAAGCTCTCATAAATGATTCAAAGGGGCTTCCTCATTTTTTTTTAATTCTTCTTGAAATCTGCTCCTTGACCCTGGCAAAAGGGTTTTCTGGCACATCTTTCTTTGTGCCTACCAAGGCAGCTTGAGTCAGTACCTGCAGGGTCAGTGCTCCCCCAGACGTAGGCATGAGAGAGGAAAGAAAGATGCTCTGTGATCCAATCTGGAAAGGAGTCTTCTCTACCTGGTAAACTGTAAAGGAGTGGTGCAGTATGATAAATAGAGTGGAGAGACTTTTGTACTTATCCTTTACTTATTTCAAAGGTGGTGTATCTGAAGTCACTCTTAATATGAACATGCTTCATTTTGAAACCATTGGTGCTATTGGGAATACCACACAGCACACACGACCACGAGTATAAGATACGTGGCTGTTTAATGTTAGACTCCTAAGTTCACACTGAGAAAATCCTTCGGACGTGGCTCAGTTTTCAAGGGGGGGAAACCCTCATTCACTGTCACTAAGAGGAAGGACAAACTGCGGCTATATGATCAACAACAGGCTCAGGATGCACGAGGCAGCTCACAACAGACCGAGAACACACTGGCAGTGCCAGTGCTCGGGGGGAGAACTAACCACCTTTTATGGCCTTCTCTGCAGTGGTAAATATGCACTGAAGCAAATACACATGGCTGCCAGAATACTGCTCCTCTCCACAGACCTCACGCTATTTTTTGAAAAACACGGACTTTACCACTACAAGCAAAGCCGGAAAACATCACAGCCAATGCACTGGGGGTTGTGGTACTAGAATTATTTCTTCACATCGAGTAAACAAGTTGTTACACAGCAAATCAATTCCTTGCTCCAGAGCTGGTCCTGGAGGGCCTGAGCAGCCCACGTCACTGCTAATTCAGCGCAACCCCACCAGAGGCTTTGGCAAGACTTCCTCACTCAGGTGCCTGAACTGAAGGGCTTGAGGGGATTTAATTTAAGGCAGAGCATGGATATCATGCTTTCCCTCAGGCTCTTCAGATGGAGCTTCTGCCTTTGAAGGCAGGCCCTATTCCCACGGGCAACAGCGGGAACAAATCCACGAGGTGCCGGCACAGCGCTCCCCAGGGACACCAAGCCTGGCGTGGGGAAGGCGCTCCCACCGCGACCAAGCAGAGGGGGGTCAGGGAGCTCAGCATCCATTTGAAGTCTCCCAGTGCCTCACGTGGAAGGGGACCAGGAACAGGAGCTGGCAGTCCGCCAGTAAATGCCTGTGGAAATCACCGTGAAGCAACAGCCTTAAATAGGTTTCCCATCTGGGGCAGGCCAAGAAGCGATTTTGGATCCAGACTCTAGGTCTTACTTTTCTTCCTGAGGGGAATGAAAGAATTGGAGGAGAAATCAAAACTGCAAAGGAATATGAGA
>NW_008804505.1:0-4726 GCF_000699145.1 Aptenodytes forsteri
AATTATCGTGAACATTAACGTGTTCTTTTCTAAGAGAAAAATAGCCTCCATGGCATATAATAGATGTGGGGGGCTCAGAACAAAGACTGAAACAAGTACATGTTAAAGTTTTCAGACCTAATAAAGACATTCAAAACATGGTAATCTAGCTAGAATACCACTAATGCATACTCCTCTTACTGCCATTGTGGAATTAAGAATGTATTTTGCTAGTTTTCACTCACGCAATTCCTGTTGTAGAAAAGATGCCACACAAAACACAGCCCCCCTTGAACACACTCAACTCTCTCCCTGTTGCTGAACCGACATGGAAATGTGACATGTCAGCATCTTGGGATACTCATCACAGCCAGGCAGCATCCTGTCATCTACAAATGATCAAAAAATTACAAGCCCCAGCCATTGAAAAATAGTGGCTTCTTTACAGAGAGATTTACAGGAGGGGAAAACAAGAAAAAGCTCTCTCAAATTCATTTTAGTTTGGAACAGAGCTTAATATTTCATTTCTTAATATTGATTCTTAAAGAGGTTTTCCAATTCTGCATCTTAACAACACACCAGAATTGCCGTGCAGGACTAGACTGATATCCCACTGCCAGAAATCAAACGACAAAGGAAAATACACAGATGAAGCAGTTAAAGAATAATCTGTCTACTTGAAGTTAAGAGGAAACTCCTTTTAGATGTTACACCCTCAGGCACAGTCCAAGCCTGATCCTGGTGGCTCTCTGATCTCAGGGCACCCCTGTCCCCCAGCCCATCCATCCTGGGTCCTGGACCTCACGGGACCGAGCTACCCCTGAGCATGGGGCAGGTTGGCAGCACCAGCCCCATGCTGCTTCTTTCAGACTTCTACACTTCTCCCAGGCCAGCGGAAAAGATGAGCCCGATTTCCAGAAAGGTCCTGCTCTGCCTGTGACTAGGACAGCAGAAACTCCTATCAGATACAAAGTACGTGGTAGAAAGTGCTCACTCAGCTCCAATTATGTGAGAATGGCCTTCAAAGTCATTCCTAAATATCACTGTAAGATGTGTCCCAGAGACAATTTTCTGCACCTTAAATTAAGATAGCTGAACCTATACCTACCCTCCTAGCTGCCTACATTCATCAAAGAGTTCTGGACCAGCAGTGTTTGTTTTCTGACCAATTTATTTTCCGTATGATTTTCTCTAATGAACTCTAAATTACTCAGAAATAACCTTGAGTTGATTTAATGCCTGCTAGCAAATACAAAGGAGGCCAGACACTTTAGAGGAAAGAGCTAGCAGAGAGTCTGAACTTGTGGACACAAGCTGCTTGGAGTGTGTCTCAGGGAGGTGCTCCGGAGACACTGTGCCCTACGAATGTTACTAACTTGTAGTTAAACAATTTCCAGTTCCCATACCTGATATTACTTAGGAGGAACAGGAAGATAGGTGAGACGCATGGAAGGCATGTGCTTTGATCACACACCAATAGCATTATGCTCAGTGAACTTCACGCACTAAAGTAATGCTTATTCTGTGTTTTATGTGGTGATTATATGAAATAATTGTTAATCATATATGACTACTGCCCAGAGTGCATTTATATTTAGTGAATAATGTTCTTCAATAAAATATTAGTAGTTAAATGATCAAAAGTGTAATTTGCTTAACTTATAAGAACATTGCTAATGAGCTTCTTTTAAAAAATTCCAACTCGCTGCAATATATGCACAGTACTGATCCCTCCATAGAGTTATGCCCAAATTCTTAACTATACACCCAGCAAAGGTACCCTCTTTTTTTCATGTATTCCCCTCTACAGTGCACCTTTGAGTGCACTCAAGAGGTAAGTTACCTCTCTGGACTGTAACAAATCAGTGACATGTCTTTCCTTACTCTTCCTCAAAAAGGAGTCATCATCTCTTCCACTGCAGTTGGGCAGACCTAAAGCACCTGAACATGAGCGTATAATTCTTCAGCCCTAAAGTCACTCTCCAAAGTCGCCTAGCAAGTTTACAGGGAAGTAGTCACTTCACTGCTCGGCTCTCTGCTCTGTACCTTCAAAGATTGTCAGAGAGCATGAATTAGTTACAGCCGCTCCCTTTTCTTTCTTGCTTTTACTTGCAATAGGCCCTGGACAGTCAGCATTTCTTCTAGACCCCCACCTGTTCCTTTTGTCAACACAGCTGAAGGTTGATCATTAGCTACCTCAGTTGTATAGGCAGTCCATCTATTTTCAAATTATTGCATGACAGTATATAGTTGGTGAAGAAAGGCTGAAAAGCTGCTGTTCACCCCTCTCACAGTATCAAAGAGAGATTGCACTTAAATGTTGTTCCCAGCTGAAGGACCTGAACTGAGTATGTAACCACCCTAGACTCTTTGTCCAGTCAATGCAGAGAAATAGGTATCTTCAGAAGATCTCAGCCACGCTAAGACCAAAATCTATACCTACAGATATAGACCTATAAATGTATCTGCCTCTCTTCATTCAAAGGAAATTTGGGTGATGTATATTTCTAGAATAGACAGCCTTGTTAAACAATTTAAAAGTTACCCGGAATGAATTCAGGCTACTCTTTCTCAAGATCCAAACTACCTCCTCATTTTCTCAGCAACATCAAAGACATCAACAGTATCTAGGACGCATGGTCATGTAGTTTACTAGACATCTTAGAAACTAACACATACGACAGTTTTAAAAAAAAAGAAACCAAACCAAGAAAAAAATGAAGGCTGCGATGACATCCTCACACGCAGAGGCTCTCAGTAAATACATTGCCTCTTTTGCTACCTCCTCTAGTTCCAAAAAATGGCAGTCTGTATTTTCATGCCCTGTTGGCTCTGCTGCACACTGCAGATATACAAGCAGATGATTGATGGGTTTTACACTATGGAAGCCCTACTTGTTGGCAATTGTACACTTGACAAAGGATTCCAGATCTCTGAGCCACAGCAGGAACTAACAAGGTCTGTAGACCATTTGTTTCAGATTTACGTTTCGTATATGACAAACACAAATACCCTTCTATCTGGTTCTTGGTTAGAAGAACAGCTTTGGGTTACCCACAAAGAAAGTGCTTATCCTAATTCTTGGTGAAGTGCGTATTCAGGACTAGGCAATATGAGCATAGAGTCTCAATCTGTATCAGTAAAGACAGAATTCGCAGTAAAATTCCCTACCTTTTTCTGAGGGAACTGATCTGAATTGGACAGCGTGTTTTCACACTTTTTCAAAAAGCTCGGGCAGAGTTTCCCAGCTAGATGTTCAGTAAACTGACTGCATTCAGGTCCCAATGCATTCATCCAGGGTGTCCCTAAGCTGCCTTTAGTAGGCAGTGTTTGCCCTTTATCTGGCCCGTGTGGCACATGTTTTTGGGATAGCCCTCCTGTCCTTTAGCTCTTCAAAGAAATGTCATCCGGGCATGCAAAGATACTGAAGACCCCATGCTATCTAAATCATAGTCCCTCCCAGGACCATGTTCTTATAGGCACTCAGGATTTATAGTACAGAGCTAACACAATCAGTTTTGCCTTACCTAGACTTGTATTTCTCTGCTTCCCTTTCCTAAAGTATGTTTACACTGAAACCAGAAACCTAACAGGAATATGGGATCATTTTTTCCCCACATATGACTCCTCTACTGAACCACATCATGTTGCCCTATCACCCACATGGAGCATTTCCTTCCTTCTAGGCTGGAAAGTCAAGCAAAGCAAACTTCTTTCCTGCAGCAGTCAGCCCAGCTTCCTGAAGCTCAGCAAGTTCCTCAGGGTCTTATTTATAAACTTTCTTTGTTCTGCTTCTGGAAAAATACTGAATGTTCCCACTGCTTTCCCTGCAGAGTAATTTGGCTGAAGCCTCTTCTCCTAAGACTCCAGTACCAGTTGTTCCCACTTCAGTGGGCACCATCGAGGCTAATGGTCATCTATCACTCCTGCTCCGGGCTCCAACAGCGTATTGCCTGAGGCATCCCATGATAAAGCAACTGAACCAGAATTCATAAATGGGATGCTGAGCGTCCATAAATACAACAGTTTCCAAACCAACTCTCACTCCTTGCTCAAGGAATTTTTGAAAAATCAAGGAAGTCCTTCGGTGAATCCAGAAATCGGCAACTCCAAAATGAAAAAAGGCTTGTAATTATATCAACAGGAGAGTAAGCTAGCATCAAAAACACTGGCTTTCTTGTAACAGGAGATTCATTCTTGGGTTTTTCCACCCTAGATGAAGGTGTATTGAACAGTTAATGGCCAAATAAAAGCAGAACAGCAGGAGGGATCTAGTAATTAGATCACCAGATCTTCTCTGCATGGAAAAAGATTCCGCCTAACTCAGCATTCAGTAGTTTCAGTCTAACCAAACACAACCAGAGCCTGTCTTTCCTTCAGTTCTTTCTAAATCCTCCCAAATTAAGAGGCCCAATTGCATTTTCAGATTTCATGTATACAATCCCAGTGGCATTATACAGAAGTATGATGACATATAAAATTAAGCCAAGTATGCTGTTCTTCATGAGGGATTTTTACCTCTTACTCTAAGCTGGCCTAAAATTCCTGTCAGATGCCACAATAAGATCTACACTTCTTTCTGGGAAGAAATTTCCCTGCACTGAGGCACAATAATCTTCTGTGATATGTATATGACATACAAGTTTGTGTAGCCAAACAAGTAAGATTGGAAATCAAACCTTAGTCAGAATGATACTCTTATCCCAATATAGCAGCAGTCTGAAGATACAAACTATACATTTTTTTT
>NW_008804506.1:0-4775 GCF_000699145.1 Aptenodytes forsteri
CCTCTCCCCCCGGCCTTTCTAAAAGTGTTCTGAAAGCCAGACACCTCCAGAGATATACCAGGTACATAATGTATTCCCTCCACATCATGCCTACAGTTTTGAGGAGAAATAGGAGTGTTTTGTAGCCAGCGGTGCACAGCTAGTGTGCACTCTCAGTACAGGCCACAGCTTTCCTGATAGCTTTCCTCAAAGCTTGCTTGACCTCTCTGCTCCTCAGGCTTACAGTGGGTTGACCAGGGGTGCGAGGATGGTGTCGAAAAAGGAGAAGATTTTGTTCAGGTTTCTCAGTGGAGGTGTCCCAGGCAGCAAATAGAGGGCAAGAAGCGTCCCTTAGAAAATGCTGACCACAGTGATGTGTGAGAAGGCTTCCACTTCTCACACACGGTGGAGAAGGCCTTCTGCACCCCCGTGCTCTATGGGATCCTCCGGGTGGCATCTGTAATGCAGACATAGGATGCCAGAGTGAACAAAACCAGCAAGACTGCATCTCGCACGGACATTACAGCAGCCTGGTGTCACTACAGGAGAGCTCCAGCAAAGAGACCAAATCACAGAAGTGGTCAATTGGGCTGGGGCCATGAAACTTCAATTGGCTTGAGAAGTAAGCGATGATTGTGAAACTAGTCATTCCCCCAAGCCAAGAGCCAGCTGCCAGTGGGAAAAACACCTTCCAGTTCATCATGCTTGTACAGAGCATGGGGTGACATATGCCCAGGTTGTAGGACATACGCCATATGTAGGATGTGGTGGCCAGCAGGTAACGCTCAGAGACTGCAAGAGATCCAAAGAAACAGAGCTGAGCCATGCAGTCCTGAGCAGAGGCGGTCCCGTCCCCAGCCAGGAAGTTGGCCAGCAGCCTGGGCAGGTTGATGGAAGTATAGCAGATCTCCAAGCTGCTCAAATTCACCGGAAAGAAATACACTGGGCTGTGGAGATGCTGGTGTGTCGCCACCAGCACAACAGTGAAGATGTTCCCAAGCAGTCTCTGCACAGACAATGAGAGAGAGGAGGAAAAGAGGCACCTGGACTCAGGTGCTTTCCCAAATCCCAGCAGGAGAAACTCTCTCGGTGTCGTCTGTTTTTCCCATCCCCTTTCTCCGTGCAATGTTCTTGGTCTTTCTTTTCCCCTCTTGTCAGCAAGGGCGCCTACGAGAGAGGGAATGTTTGTGAAAGAAAGAAAATGTTACCAGAGAGAAAGCAGTGTTTTGCACACGTCAGGCTGTATTCACGTTCCCTTTAGGGGCTCCACGCTTAGTGCAAGAAGAGGAATGGGTTCTTGGAGAGAGCTCGTCCTGGGAGAACTCCTTTCCACCACACAGATGAGTTGCCCCATGAAGGTGCCCGTTACTCTCTACGGAATAAAAAGGGAAGGGGCATTTGCTCAGGCTTCAACAGCCCGATTGCTTTGCGTGAAGTTATTCCCAGTGTGCTCTTCACAGGTGTTAAGGACAGAGTTCCTTTTGCTGTCAGCAGGAGAAAGACAACTCAGTGCGTAAAGAGGAGATTTAAATCTGAGATCCACAGTAAGTGAAAGAGGGACCAGCCCAAGTCTGCTTAGCTTTGTGTACGGCGAGACAGAAGCAAACATTGCTTGCTGAATTGCTGCATGAGTGTATCCAGCTAATTATTATGTCATAGGATGGCTACTACAATGACATCACCGATAGGACAGCGGCAGAACAAGGGCAAAGTGTCTGGGTCAGTCTTGGAGCTGACTCTTCAGGAAGACAGAGCTGACTTAACAGGGACAATAAACAACAACCTGCCTGGAGAAACTGAGGAAGTACAGAAAGCCGCAGGCCACTGGATTTGGAGGGGATAAAAGGCCAGCCCAAAGGTCGCGGCGTGAGATTAGCAGAAAATCATCAGTGAAGGCCCCACCGTCCAATAAACTGCTGTGGAAGTGTAGCGATCCTGACCGAAGGCCATTGCACGTCGAGGAGTTAGTGGCCCACATCACAGTTAACCCGAGGAGGCTCAGGCCTGTGCCGGGCCATGCCGTACCGTTCCGGGCCGTTCCGTTCCATTCCGTTCTGGGCCATGCCGAGCCGTACCGAGCCGTACCGTACCGTTCCGGGCCGTTCCGTTCCGGGCCAGCCGCACGCAGAGCGTGGCCGTCAGGCTGGGCTGGGCGGCACAAATGCCCCGGCCGCAGGACAGCCTCAGCAGCTCCTTGTAGCGGAGGAGCCGCAGGCAGCGCGTGCTCGGGGCTGGCGATTACGGCACCCGCCTGTCCTTGCCTGTGTCTGAAAGTGCAGCGAGAAGTTCCCGTGTGACGGTGCGAACGCCCTTTCCGTTTGGCAGTAGAAATGATGAATACAGCTGTTTTCCGTTAAGAAAGCCCTGCAGTAGCTCGAGTGACCCTTCCACGCGCGGGCTCCGTGCTGTGTGCTGCACCCTGGCCGGAGACCCAGCTGATGCTTTACAGCTTGGCGTTCCCAGCATCTGAAGGGACGTCAAGTTACCTACATTATCCTCTCTTTCGTTATAGAGTTACCTTTAATAAATAGCATTTTACATGATAGTTTACAGGGTCTGAGTGCTTTTCTTACTGGGATCGCAGCGAACCAGAACCTCCTAGTGCAGAATAGGAGGCAAAGGTCTTCTCCAGGCCACCTCAATGTGTTGGGTGGGATGATCTTGAAACCCCCGTGCCCTGAGTGTGGACTCTAAGGGCTGTACGCAGGTCTTGTGGACCTCAGCAGGTTGGTAGCTCTCAGGGATCCGAGAGTGCTCGTCCTAAGGCATCGGAAAGTGCCTGCATAACGATACCACTATACTGCCGACAGTGACCATGGCTGTGCGGCTAAGTTTTTGACAGGTATCCACTGCCAATTGTCAGAGTTAATCATACCACAGCTATATTGTAGTCACACACTGGCAAATGTAAACAAACATAACTGACACAAATGCACCCGCTATTGCTGTGGTTGTCGTAACCACATGGCACAGTCTGTGTAAGGTATTACAGATCTCTACACGTATACTTCCTCTAGTCACAACAGTTTCTTTCCTCACTGGCTAATACAGCTTTACACTTTCCTCCCCAATAACCGAGGAAAACGCACAACTGATGTCATATCATATCAGATGCCCTTTCTCCTGTCAGTAGAATTGGCACCGCAGGTATTGAGCACCTCTGAGCTTTCCGCTGTGGTTTTGGGGCTCTGTGCTCAGTGTTGCCGGTAAGAGGCTGAGTGAACAGAGGGTGAAGTGGGGAAGGAGCATCATCTAGTGCATGCTTGTGGTAAATGCCCATTACGAGCCTGAGTGCGTGCTCAGGGGAAGCCCATGCTTGAGGAACAGAGCCAGACTGCATCCGGGCGTTTCTGCAACATTGTGGATAAGCACAATGATGTCCCTGCTGATTTCCTCCCCATGACTTTTGAGCCTTCACAGGGAGATGGAGATGGTGAAGGAAAGCACCTAGGTTGTCCAGAGAAATCCTGGGATGGATAGGCTGCTCAAAAAGGTGATGCACTCAAACTCTAGTACACCTTCCTCCCAGGCTGGGATGAATTGTGTCTGGAAATGCTGATGACAGGTGGAATTAGGAGAGATTCCCCCACTGAGCACTGCGAATGAAGAGTTTCCAAATCTCCTGGGCAACTGGATGAGAGTTAAGTGTTAAAAACCTGAAGGAGTGAGATGAAAACCCAGGTTACAAAGAGAGAGGGAGTGTTTTATGGAACAGCCCAGCGGGAGATGAAGTGAGAAGTATTGGCCACCTTGACCTATGCTCTTCCCAAGCTCCTCCAGCATCTCAGCTGAGGTGTGTGAGTGTCTCAGGGCTGGGTCCAACACCACAACAGCACAACTGTGACTCAACATAACCATGCTCTCTAGAATTTCAGAAGGGGTAAGCAGGAGAAAGACATCCAGGAAAGGGCAGAACTAAACCACACATCTTTGCCTCTTGTTTTCACTACGTAAAGACCCACTGGCTAAATCAGAACAGCCCATATGTGCCTCAGCAAACACGGCACTTTCCTCTAATCTTTGGCATAAAGTGATGACTTTTCCTGTGATGGTGCCTGGGAATGAAGACTCAGGTCTGGGTGTCACCTGTTCTGCCCCATGTCACTTCCCTCCCTATTCTCTCTGAAAACCCTTTTCTCACAGGAAGGCCAACAGAACGTTCAGCTCTTTCACTCTTCCTTCCACAGGTGAAGCTCTGGGCCTGAAGCACCTCAATGCCTTTTCCTAGTGTTATGGAAACAATCAGTGTCCGGGAGGGTGTCTCCCTTGGGATTTCAGGGAGGGAGCACTGCATAAGTGTATCCCTGTGGAGGAGGAAAGTGCTGAGCTGGTGCAAACTGTTTCAACACCTCAGGCAATGGCTGTCCCTCCCCAGACCTCCAAAGCATTTCAGCCTACTCTGAGAAAAAGAGAAACTGAGGTGGGGCAACAAGCACAGGCTTTTCCAAACTGAGGCAGCAGAGCCAGGTGAGGCTCCGGAAAGGGGATTCAGCTCACATCCTGCAGAAGACTATAATGGGATTGACTCCTTCAGAATAAGGCAGCTGTGGGTGGCTGAGGTTGCCTTTTCAGCCTCTGCCAATGGTCATCGGGGAGAAAGAAGCAGAGTCTGGTATTCCCTCCAGGCCATGGAGACCAACAAAGTACGATCAGATGAGCCACCCGTGGGAGTCTCCTGGAGGGAAGAAGCCAAAACCTCTTCCTGAATCAACAATGCATTTGTTGGTGGCTGAAGTAAGCTGAGCTACCAGTATTTCCTCACAGTCATGATTCACCTCTCCAAAATGTGAGGTCCC
>NW_008804507.1:0-4783 GCF_000699145.1 Aptenodytes forsteri
AAGGGGGAAACGATTTTTGAAGTGTTGTGGCATCTCACAAAAGCAATTCAGCGTTGTCAGCATTGGATATTCTATTGTATTCTCCAAACCTTGATAAGAGCTCCAATAGTTTCAATGAAAATTCCCTGGAGTACATGTCTGATAGCATAGAAATGTAATTTAAACGCTGTTAGCTGATAACACACCATTTGTGAGAGAACTCTAGATTAATTGATAGGGCACTACTCGCTAAATGAAAGCCAACTTCTGCCAATAATCATAAAAATATAATTGTGCAAGTGTTTAATACAGGTCCCAGTAGCTAAAGGAGAAAAAAACCAGACTGTAATTCCATTGCAAAGACTGGGTGGAGGCACACTCTGCAGCCCAGTGAGCAGAGTTGCTGCTAGGATGATGCACCGTCCGCAAGATACCGTGTCCCATCATTGCCAACTCATCACAGCGAACACTGCTCTGAGCACCTCCATGTTACATCTGGGTGTTGCAGACAGTGACTGTCGGTAACCTACAAACTGTCTGGCTGTGTTCAGAAGTCCCTGAGACTGTGGGTAGAAAAGTGGCATCTGTAAGCTGAGGCCAGTCATTAACGGCTGGCAGGATTGTTATGTCCTAACAAAAACACGGCACCAAGCCCTCGCCCCTCCACTGCACGAACCCCCTCCGGTGCCAATGGCCCCCAGTAAGCCGGGCACCACACTGCCCAGTCCTTCTGCTGTTGCTGTGCGTGCCACCACCAGGGGTGGAGCACAGCCCTTTTCCACCAGGCTCTCCTACAGCCCCCAGGGAGACCCAGAATCCCCCACAGCCGCTCACTTCGCAGGGGGAAACCAGCACCTCACCCTTTCTCTTGCTGTTCTCTGCAGTGTGCTTTCCACAGAAATGCTGTGTAATTTCACAACAGCAGGTATCACAGACACAGCACCTTTTATGCAAATATTAGGCAAGGTACACACCACCCAACATCTGAACTTGCAAACGCAAAGCTCTTACTCCAAAATGCTAGTTTGAGTTATTTTGTTGACGTGGCAAAAAACACAATATCATGCAACACACAAAGGCAGCCAAAACAAGTATCTACAGAAAAGATTTGCAAAATAATTTTCACTCATGGCAAAACTGAATAAAATCCCAATTCCCACAGTACGCATATAGAATGGCCAGTTCCAGAAATAAATTACTATCTCTGCTTGCATGCTTTGCTCCATATACTTATATTGCTTGCCAAGACTTTTTAGAGAAATGTTTATTTTAAAAATATGCTGATTCATCAACACTGATTTTTTTATGTAGGGAAAAAGGTCAGTTGTGACAAATTGCCAGTTTCAATATCCAATTCAAAATTCAGTTTTAATAGTCTAAATGAAAAGTTCCAAGTTTTTTATTCAAAGCCAGATTTTTACTATGAAAATGTGATCACTTACAGTAAAAATGTAACATAAAACCAAAAAAATGAAATTCAGAACAAAATATTTAAAAATATTCTAAGGAAGTGGTTACAACTGACTGCCTTAATTTTTTTATTTTCAGTGGTTCCTCACATCCTAACCATACATCCAGAAACCTGGATAGTGGTCTTCAGTATTTTCTTATTTTTTCCCTGCGGCATTCTTCTAAGTACGATCCATAGCTGTCAAAGCTTCCTATTAGCACAATTCAGACAAACACAGAGGGCTCACGATGCAGATAGTCAAGCCAGCCACATCCCCGTGTGTAACAAGTCTGAGTACCTGCACTGACAAAAATTTCCCGTTACAATGCTCCTTACCTTGTCCTCTGCTAATGTTCCATCACAGCATGGCAGACAGGAGACAGCACTCTGAAACCCCCTTTGGATATAAAAAAGAAAGTTTATTTTACCTCCCTCAAACACTTATTTTGTTCACTTAGTAACAGCCTTATGCCGTACGATCATTAATTAATACTTGCTCCTTCTTTCTTACTCTCGTCTATCCTTTTCTCTCCTTCCTGCACAGAGGGTTAGCTGGGCTTCCCAGGGAGCCTGCCCTCCCTGGGGTCACCCGTGCAACAGCCTGTGGCCACTCTGAGCCCACAGCAGGGCTGGAGAAGAGGCTCCTCGCCTCTGCTGTCCTTACCGGGGGCAAGGGGCAGCAGGCACCAGGCAGCTTGCCCCATCAGCGCAGATACTTACACGGTGCTGGAGTACTTCTTGGCTCCTTGCTAGCAAGGAAATGGGCACCTTCAGGACATTTCAAACACTGAGGTGATCGTACAAAGTGGTTTATAGCTTTGTAAAATTATGCTGTGTTATTAAACACTGTGCAGCGTGTGTTGTCCCAAACCACCAGCAGTAGCAGCCCAAGGACAGAAGCCTAGACTAGACTGTAATTTGCTTCTACATTTTAATCAAGAAGTAGGACCTAATCAGCCTTTCTTATAACTCCCCACTAAAACAGCATCACGGAGGTTCTAACAGCATTTGCCAAAGTTTCTTTCTACAACTTTGCTTTAAACAAAACAAAACCAAGGAAAAGAGGCATGGGATATGTTTGCAGATCCAGGTTTTCAAGGCAATCTCCTTCTGCATTAAAATCCCCACATTTCTTTACTCAGCAGAGCAGGGAAGACCCTTTTGTTCATAGGGAGAACGACAACTGGGATTTACTTACTTGTTCTCGCTGTTTGTGAGGCACCCCACTGACAAAGCACACCTACCTACCCCTGAATACACGCACCTGGGAAGGACTCTCCCACACTACATGTACTGAAACACACCCTTTGCTACCCACAATGATCAATACCAAATGTTAGAAAGAAACACATGAACGAATTAAATTAGAAAAAGGCAGTGGTATAGAAAGGGTTTCTAGTCCACAAGATATACTTTCACACTCTAACAAACATTTTACTTTCAAAGGACGACAATCTGGAAAGCTCAGAACATTATGTAAGGGACGTAGCCAACAGAAGGATCATAAAGTTAAAAAGTCTCTGTTAATCAATGACAAATGTAGTACTTGTTGCTACAATTACAAAGATAATAGTTCCTTTATGTCACTGCCTTTGGTTTTGCAGCTGTAAAAGAGCTTTGAAATTCAGCATTTCAAGTAACAGAAATTAATAGGAGGTCATTTCTACCAGAGAAATTTTAGGGGCCCATCCTCTCTAATCATCATTAAAAACTAAATCCACAGGAGAAGAGGCACTTTACTGATTGTCAAGTGGAAGCTATTATTCATTTGATGAAGCTCTTGGCACAGTGCCATTTATTCTGCTGTAGAGCCTGCTGGTTGCTCTACTTCATCTCATGCAATCAAGGTTGTTTCTGCCTGCCAAGAGTTATTTATAGAGTGGAAAAAAACCCCAATATGTTCTCTTGCTTCAAAAACAAGTTTCAAACTTTCTAACTGAACAACTGCTTCCCTACTCCCCAATGACATTCTTTTATTTTGAGCCCCGTTTGTACAAAAACAAAAGCACATTCCTAGATTTCATCTTCCCTAAAACACGGAAACAATGCCTGTGCCACGCACATTTTCATTGAGAAATCATCTGATTTTCTCAAGTTAAGATTCTGCATAGCCACATACCTCTGACAGCATGCAGCCAGTTTCACCGCATGTCAGCCCTCTTGGCCCCCGTCAGTGTCAAAGGGGATGTGCAGAAGAAGTACCTCCTTTGAGGGTCACCTTCACTGATGCAATTCACCTATACCTAAAGGGTGGGGAAATTTTGCTGGTGATGAGGACGCTTTGCCTGTCCTCACTAAGCTGCCAGGATGAGGAGGTGGATGAGGCATTCGGCCTGAGGGAGGATGAATTTCTAGCCCAAAGCTTGATTCTCCAGTGTCCAGATCATGTGCGATCTTTACACCCACGCAGAGTTTGCCACTGTGTTGTGGAAGGGCTTTACGTCCCCTTTGATGCCAAATGACCACAAATTCCTAAGCAAAAGTTTAAAGCCTGTTTTTGATGTCAAGGGCAGTTTAAATCAGGAATCCCGACATTCTTGAACTGAAATATATGAAATCAGAAACAGTCTTTAAAGTGAATGTAGTAATCCACCACTAGTGTCAAGTTTGTGCGTGAACCCAGAACCAGCCCTTTAAAGTTTCTGTAGTTTTTAAGAGCAGTCCCATATAAAGCTCAGACTAAACATCTTAAAAAGAGGGAAAGTGAACTTCATGCACAGTAAGAGTAGAAGTCTCACAAATGCTCAAGAAGCAGACCTATGGGCGTGCAACTGAGTAATTTTACAGTTGAATTCTAGTTTATTCAGCTCCGTGAAACAGAAAGCTAACCATGGTCATTTTCACTCCAGAAAATATTGTTAATCCTCCATTTCCAGAGCTATTAACCAGTCCCTTTAAACAGACAGGGTTGTTTCGAGTTTACTAATTGCAGTTCTGATACCTTTACTCACACAGAATAGCACCTTATTCTATGGGTGGTTTCCCTGATATCACACAATTATTCCCTGAACAAACTATCCGTCACTGGTACGCCCTTCCCTCTTCACCTTAGGACTTCATACACAGTAAACAAAGCACAACCCCTGCACGGGTCTCCTTCACCCCTAAAGCAAAACTCTGGCTGTTCCCTAATCCGCCATACATAAAGTCTCTCCAGTGTCTGATTTACTGATTTGAACGGGTAATAGAGCAAAGGCAGGGGCAGGCTCAGCCATGTGCAAACAGCGAGGGATCAGTGCAGCAGCTCTTCAGGTAATCATGGCTTACAAATTTCTTGTTTGGTTTGCAAACTTCATGTGGGGACTAACAAAGATGATTAAACTGGCCCTGTTTCTAAGCTTTTATTATTATTAT
>NW_008804508.1:0-4790 GCF_000699145.1 Aptenodytes forsteri
AAAAAAAACCCTAAAAATCAAAAGGATCCTCCAGAAACTGATGAAATCCAGTCATCCAAGAACGAACTGATTGGAGCTAGGTCTGAGTGCTGCCTCTCTTTGATGGAAATCACTAGACCTTGCATGTCAAGGGATTTGTCAGTTGCTGCTTCAGTACTATCATAACTCAAGGAGGATGCTGAAAATGTGACAGCTCCTGGTTTTCCAAGGGAGCTGAAGGATTTTGTGCCCCTGCCTCCAGTAAAAGGAAGCAAACTAAGAGAAATCTGGAAAGCTTAACACTGAAAAACCTTAATCTTGACATTTCAAACATAAATACTGAAAAGAGACATGCATTATTATGAATGGTCGAACATTAAAGTAGAGGTCCTTTTAAACACTCGCATGCACTAAAGGACTTTTCCCATGTCCTTTGAATGCCTGAGAAGTCCAGCATTCATTATTCCATTAAAACGTAAAAGGTATGCAAGCAATCACCGCTCAGTGTACAGTCACCCATGTCTTTCCAAAACAAATGTTATAACTGGACGCAAAAAACTATTGCTGAACATATTCCTAGCTTCATTCTCAAACAGGCACAGAAGCAAATACAAA
The DNA here is from genome assembly GCF_000699145.1 of Aptenodytes forsteri. Lineage (NCBI taxonomy): Eukaryota > Metazoa > Chordata > Aves > Sphenisciformes > Spheniscidae > Aptenodytes > Aptenodytes forsteri. The sequence continues at coordinate 595 of NW_008804508.1, forward strand.
AGAGCATTCTGCATCTCAGGAGAGTGAGGTAAAAACAATAAGGTACACAATTTCCTCCATGTCACAGTACGAATTCATCTCAAGCATAACAAATATACAGACAACTTAAATAACAATTTATTCAGCTACAGTTTGCATACAGTCTGCTTTTGAATTCCCTAGGTTGACATGACATTACTGACACAGGTAGAATTTAAGAGCTACTAGTTCGTTGTCACAGTTGGGAATGAGGAAGGATATTAATGTACTTCTTTTTCACATGTATGCCCCATTTTCTGTGACATTAGCCCAGATAATCCAGAAGCCTCTATAATTTTGCTATCTTGGCACCTGAATTTCTGCAGCGCGGAGGACCCTGAATACCATCGACATCTGAAAGAACTGTGTGTTAAGCACTGCGAAAACCATATAATTGATGGTTTGAAATGAGAATTTTGATAATAACAGTAATAAAAGTCAATCAAACCCTGGGATGTCCTTGGGGAGCTTGCATTTTGGGGCTGTTGCTGCACTCCTTGGTTACTTCAAATGCCTACTGCCCTTAGGGAGGATAGAGAAGAAAAGCAGGCTAAGGATCCGGTTCCTAAGAGAATTTGGCATGACTAATAAATGCAGAGAAGTCCTCTCTGAGTAGCGTGAAGCTTGCTAGGAAATGCACACCTGCTCACGCGCGCACAAGCACACACCACATCGGGAACGTAACGCATGGGAGATGTTTTGTACACTTCTATCTCACTGCCGCCTCTGAAAGGAAAATGCTGTACACATTTAGGACTGTGCTTTAGGTTAACTGACCTTCCCTGCCACTCATGCTTCTACTTTGGGAATGTAACTTTTAACTGGTTTTGTCTTAAATGAGAAATGATTTTGTAAGTGGGGAAAACTTGAATAAAAGAGTGAAGGGCACTGTGAAACTGAGAGGCACTCATATCAGGAGTTAGAAAAACTTACCACTTGACACAAAAGCCTAGTAGGGAAAGAGGTGAGCTGATTACCAGCTGTCTTTCTTTAGCACATACTCCCATTGGGACACAGATACAGAAACGAATCCGTTTAGATAAAGAATATGCCATCATTGCACTAAGCAGGAAGGAGCGTCAAGAAAGCAGGAAACCAAAAGGGATGTAATGAGGAAACTAGAGAAAGGGAAACTGAGCCAGGGCCACACAGGTGTGTTCTGATCAGACCTCCCCAAATAAAAAAATGTTCTATTTTTCAATTATTCATTTTCATAAAATCATTCTATTTCCATGAACCTATAGCCTTCCATTACTACATCATTACACTTGCAAGTCTTTGACAAAGGTACCACTGTCCTCAATAAGTCATTCTTCAAGACCCCCAACTCATGGTGATGAAATTCCTAGGATGCTGACTGTCTGGATTTTTAAAGCTAGAGTCACAAATATCATTATCAGCATAAGGACTGTGCAGCTTGCAGCTCTGGGTTCATGGTAGAACTGGATGCTAGCCTGCCCAACTTAATCAGTTTCAGGGCGAATCAGCTGGCAGTTACTGTCTGTTCAACTTCTAGAAAATAAAGTATCAGTAAACGAGTAAAAGAAAATGGTGATCCAGGTGTAGTCCAGGGTGCCTAGACTCTCATTTCTCTGACTGAAACCCATGCAACCGTTACAGATATTCCCACTGGCAAGCACTGGCATGTGATGCTGTCTCAATAATATGCTAATGTGAAGCAGGAAAAAAGAGCAGCGCTTCATTCAAGAGCTCTGCCTCTCTCTGTATGTTTATCAGATTTATATTTGCCAACTTTAGCAACAACAGCAAACCAGAAACTGGGTTTTATTCCATCTTTTGCTTCTTTGGGACTCAGTAAACAATTCTGCCAGAGAGATTCTACTGGCAGCAAATGGCCTGAAAACATGTGATACAGCTGCACATGAAAAGAAGAACCCCAGCCCGTTCTGGAGGTGCATCCTCCAGTGATGTCACTTATTGCTACCGCAGCACTGTAACTCTGTCAGTAAATGAAGCTGAGTTTTACATCAACTGACATCAAGCTGGGTTTGGGAAAAAACCAATCCAAGAAGACATAATTTCTGACCAATATGCTTGGGATATTTAAAATGCAGTGTATTCTTCAGGTGTTGCCGTGAAACTCTGAAATGCTTTTCAGGAAACTACACAGCCCTCCAACCCCAAGTCTCTTCCTCGAAGAGTCACTTTCCCTATCGTAAAATGTCCATTTCAACTTGAGGCACACAAAAATTTGATACCGGTTTTATAATAAACCTCAGAACTAGACCTATGTTCAAAAGTAAGCCTTTTACAAAAAGAAATACCCCAACCAATTCATCTGCACAGCAGGAATGAGAAACATGTGCTATGTGACATGCAAATGTGTGATTGGATTTTAATGATTTTAATGAAAAAAACAGGCTTACTTGATTTTGGAAGAAGTCCATGCTAATTCCCCTGTTTCACTAAATGCAGTGACAGAACTTAGATCTTCACTAATTCAAAGCAAAGGGCTAATTTAATGCATTTCACAAGCTTAGTTTTACTGATTCCTGTGTAATCAGGTTCATAAACAGAGTTGTTTAAATGAAGCAAAGAGTTATTAAGCATTTCTATTAGCAGTTCTACAGATATTTAAAATAGCTGAGCACTCTTTCCTCCCTGATCTAAAATCTAGCATACCAAAAAGACCCATCATCGCAGTAATTCTGTTTCCACTATATTTTTTTCCTTGGGGCAGAAAGATGAAGATTTTAAAAACCCCAAGCCTCTCAAAATTCATTGAAATACATATTTCTTTCCAAATCTCAGTTGTGATTACAGCGGTTCACCAAATATCCATTATCCAAGAATAAAACCTCCCTCTTTCCACCCAACTTCAACTCCTTTTCCTGTCGTCCTAAGTGGGGATCTGCGGTGTCAGATTTTAGCAGCCTGGAATTCAAACTTGATGCTAAGGAAGGAATTCACCTGTCAGGACCTTCTGCAGCTTTGCAGTTCAAATTACTCCTGTTTCTGCTTACTTTCAAATTCATCTCCTTGGTCTCACTCAGGTAACATGAGCTCTTATAAAGTCATCCCCTAGCAATAATTTATCACACTTTCACATCACCTTTCATCCATCAATCTGCATTATGAGGGACACTGTATTTACATCCATTTTAGCGATGAGGAAACTGAAGCATTGAAAAATGGAATTATTTGCTCCCAGAAAAGCAGCAATAGCTCAATGAGAAAGAGGACTCCTAGCCCTCGTCCAATGTACTGATCCTTGTTGTACTCAGGATTCCTAGAGGAATGAGGAATTATGTCAAAGACTTTGGGGACAAAGTTTACAGACATTCAAAAGGTAAGTGGACAACTATGTGGAGAAAAAATTCCACCCGCCTTGTATTCTTTCAATACAAAGAAATATTTTTTTGCTTAGGAAACATTTCAACCACAAAGTATTGCAGACTTGGAAGGGTATCCCACTCTAAATATCAATTTGGTCTTCCATGCTTCCTGGGAAGTTCTACTGGTTGCTGTCAGAGATCAGGCCTTTTGTTTGAGAATAGTGTTGCTATTCCTGTGCTACTTTAAGGTCTCTTTGGGGGAAGTGCATTAATCTATTCTCAACATTAAAGCAAGTTTGCACACCCTATCTTTCCCCCCTGCCCCCTGCACAGGCATGACCACGCACAGACACTTACACCCAGTTGTAAAATCATTTGAGAAATGACTGTATACGCCTTCCTATGAAATTTAACTGCTGATAAAAGTATAAATGGATTTGGGAGAGACAACGTTAGGACATCCTTTCAAATGCTGCCATTTGATGTGGATTAAGAGTATGAATCCATGAACACAGGACAAACATTCTCCTCAACATGCAAGTTAGCTGGAGCAACCGTACACCTGTTACAGAGCAGTGTTTCTTTGCAGTACTAGGATCCACCTGGATGCATTTGACTTGAACACGAACGCCGAGGATGGTACAGAAACTCCCCTGCAGCACACCTATCCCATTACCCACAGGTCCTCTTTGAACGGCTGTGGTCTCGCTGATGTTCGGAGTTCCACCTTGGTTCTGTATTCTTTGCCCCATGTTCACCCAGCAAATTATGAACATGTACTGACAGGACAACAGAAGTGTCAGCCATCCCATAGGACCACAGATAGCTCAGGCTGCAAGGGACCTTGGGAGGCCTCTGGTCCAACCTCCTGCCCAAAGCAGG
>NW_008804509.1:0-4794 GCF_000699145.1 Aptenodytes forsteri
CCAGTATTGTGCAGTTTAAAAGTGACTCACCCTGAATAATGAAATCATCCCTAAGAAAGAGCACAGCTGACTTGCACCTTTGCAGCTACTGGCTGCAAGTGACAGGCCCTGCTGCACTGGCAGAGAGAGAGAAATTAAAGGCTATAAGAAGGAAGATGCTTTGGTTGCTTCCAGAGTCCCTGTTCTGGCACACAGCCATGCAGAGAAGAGGCAGCATGCCCTGCATCTGATCTTCTGCACCCCAAAGTACTACACAAATAACCCCAGTCATACTTACGGTAGCAGAAAATAAATAAAAACCTGGGCACGGTGAAAAGTCTGCTATAGACATGTCCATAACCCACCACCAACACCTTTTTTAAGATCAAGCATGATTCTGTAGTCTTAAAATGTCTCACCACTTGCTACAACATCGTTTTCTAAAGACTAAATATTTTGAGAGCTAAATCTTCTGATTTACACAGAGAGGACTACAGTAATTTGAAACAAGTAGTTTTGTTTTTCAATTCAAGGGGGAGTCTTACCTGTGCTGCAGCTACAGATCTACAGTCTGTCCCAGCTGATCGTGCTACCTGGCTGAAGTCAGTAATATTCCCGTGTGACAGAATTTTAAGGAAAGAGCTCTATCATCATTAGCCTACTTTTACCCATCCAATAGTCTGGGAAGCCAATACTCGACCATCCTCTGATTATGCTCATACTGAGAATGATGAAACACAGGAAAAGCGTTAACAGAAAACACAACCAAGAGAAGTTTTTACCCTAAGCAAAATTACAGTGCCAGAGACCCAGCAGGAACCATTCTGCTGGGAAGAGTGTGAGACATTTTCTCTTCTTCTCTCATTGCTATACACACTGCTATTCCACTTAATCAGCTGTGTGGTGGTCTTTCTAGGTAAACAATTGTTTACCTAGGCAATTACCTGTCTCCTCTTCACCTTGACGGAAGGAATATGTTCTTCCTTCATGTCTTGGTGCCTTAAAACATGACGTGAGTTTCTCTGAGGAATTTACATATGCTTAATTTATAACACCATTAAGAGCGAGAAATTATATCCCCTCCTTCCCTGCTTCTTGTCACTAGCATTTACTTAATTAAGAAAGCAAGGAAATAACTGCATACAGTATCGACTCTTTAAAGTTATATAGGTAATAATAATGGCTTTATTACAGAGATAACAAAGCCTCCCATTGGAAAGTAAAGCTCTTCATGCACAAAAAGATTTCACCCAAACAGGTATTTACGTTCCATTTCAGAACTTTTTACTGCTGATATTTTAAAGGTTTGGAGATTTGGTTTAGTGTTTAATGGTCCTTGAGATTTTTATTCTTTCAAGGCTCAGTAGTCCCATATGATTTATAATTATACTTCACACATTCCTGACAAATACTTCAAGAGTTTCAGTCGTAACTCACACCTGGCACAAGGGAGCATCGGCGGTACTAAAACTGTGGTATAATTTAGTCACAGATCTCAAGAATGAATTCGGCATCGCATAGAGTGTGAGCATTTTACTCACAGTGAGGCTAACAACAGTTACGTGTTCATATGGACCTTGACTCAATGACATAATTAAACACTTTTGCTGCTCTAAGCATCTTTGAAGCTAATGGGAATCGGTAAAGACTTTAGGTCAGATCCATGATAATAGTACCTTGTTGAAAAGGAATGAAAAATGTGGGACTTTTTGCCTAACGATAACTGGATGTACTCAATCCCACCTTTTTGCAAGTAAGAGGTAAAGTCTGTAGAAAACCATTTGCACTGTAATAATCAGATGCGTTGAAGGTAAGGTCTTCACTTCTCGTGGTGCAAATATTTGATTTTTAATAGTAGTGGCCAAGATATTTACAGATTTATTTGGTCATGGAGGTGCTATAGAAACTATGCATTTTTTCCAAATCCTCTCACCCAACGACAGGACACTCCACTTCTAGACTAAAAACTGCATTTTGGGAAATATGTACCAGGAAATCCTGAGCTGTATTTGGTCAAACAAGTGGCGAGATTAAAAGGTGAAATTGAACAACAAGATAAAACTACCAGCTAAAGCTAAACCACAGGGCTTTTTAGTTCAAGCAAAGTCTTCTGCTTAATTTTCACGTTATTTGACCCTTTTTCATTTTTGGTTGTACTGGATGGGTTTGAAAAGACCAATGCATTTCAGAAACAAAAAGACTTCCTGACAAAAATTTGAAGTCAGGAATACCTCCCTCTAATTTTTGCACCTAAAAATAATTCCCACATTCAACTTCCTAACCTAAATACTTTGGAATGCCCCGTTTCCAGGGTATTCAGAATTGTCGTACTTGTATGTAGCTGCTGAAAAAAATCACCCGATTGCACTGAGCATATAAAGAATGCCAAATTGCTCTGTTTTGTCTCTTTCTGAAATACGACTTACGACCATCAGCTCTAAGAATGACTACAAAAAGCAAAAAATGGACTACATACAATAGTTCGGTCGCTGCAATTGCTGATGGTTCGTCATTTCATTTAAACTCACTTCTGCAATCCTAACCATACTGTACAGTATATTCTCTGTCTACAGGCTCGTTAATTTCAATGAATGTCAGTAGGCAGCAGCAATCGCATCTTTAATGCTTAAATCACAGATGTTTAAAAGGCCTGAGAGTATTACACTCTGAAGACTTTTCAAATTGCAATAACACTGGAGACCTCTAAGTCCCTCTAAGAATCCTGGCTGTCTTTATTTGTATTCTGTAAGAGTCTCTTCTATAGCTAAACTAATAATGACCATGGTCCTAGGATGTGATCGCCAGGACCGCGTAATGCACTCTGTCAGACTGAACTGAAACACTGAACTTGGCTGTTACCCTACCTGTACCCAGCTACCTGGGTATCAACCAAGGATCTTGCGTCAACAGTAGTACAAGCTGCTTGCGACACCCTTTGGCTTCTGGTGGCTTTGAGACTGGGTTGTCTGAAGGGTGCAAACTTTAGTGCGCTCAATATACCAAGAGCCTCTAATTCCTTGAGTTTAAAAATGCCATAGGGGTGCTGTTGGAAAAGTGAAGGGCATTTTGTGTCTTCTAGCTCTAAATGCACACAGAAATACTTTACGCTCTCCTGCCTGGTCACCCATTCGGTCTTCAAAAACCTAAAAGTAATGACTGTGTGACTGAACATTCGCATTTTGTAAAAACTTAGGAAAATAGCTTTTTGTTCCATCTGGTGACTGAGTCATAACAGGGAGAACTGTCAAGGTCTCACCATGAGGTTCAGTGATTTGATCCTGCTAAGGACCAAAAGGAACCTAAATCTCCATGAATGCATATTGTACCAACACATCTGTCAAAGAGAGCTCAGGCTGGCATTTCGCTTAGCAGGGTATCCTATTTTTGTCTGGCAAAATAAAGCTATCTATCTCCCGCAGGTTCAAAACTAGCAAGTTCTGCATGGAATTTTATGTTCAACAAACATAAAAATCTCCCCGCAACAGCTGTTGAACCAACCTGATGGAAACTAGATAAAAATCTAAATATACATTTATATCTGGTTCCTACCAGGCTTGTTTAACGCTCAGCCCAAACATATCAAAAAGTTTATGAAATTCAAAATCTTCTGGAGCCTCTAGACTGAGTTTGCAATCAGCAAGGGTAAAAACATTTTCCCTTCTTCCACTCAGCCTTTACAAAAGCAACTTAAGCTTTGCCAGGAACACCTGCCTTGATAAGATTTCCAAATGAAAGAAAAAATAGCTGAGTAGCTTTCTCTCATTGCGATTTAAGCGACCGTGAAACTGAACGATTGTTGATAAACAAATAAATAGCAAATATTAAAGGAAAATCCGGAATCTCATCAACTCATTCTAACTATTTCGTTCTTACCAAATTTGGTCAACTATCAGGATATTTGACATGCTTCATATTCAAGCAAGGTCAGAAATACCTTTACATTGCTACTCCAGAAATACCCTTACAGTACTACTCTTGTGATTATTTGGCATCTATACTGCCTACATGAATGAGAACCTAAAAAAGCAATGCAGTTAACCAATTGTTCCCATGTTGAAGAATTTTCTTCCTGCATCTAGATAAAATTTTGAAACGAGAGAATGAAAAATGGACACAATATTCCCTGTGTGGCCTGCCATGTGGTGATTGGAGTGGAATAATCACGTCCTTTGATCTGCTGGCTATCTTTGTACCAGTTCAGACCAGGGTGCTGTTGGTTCTTGTTGCTGGCTCACGCTCAGCTCACTGTCAGGCAAGGGGTTTGCAAAGGACCTCCAGAGTTTGTCCATTACAGCTGATCCAAAGGCAGTCAGCCTTTGGCTTGTTGTACTGCTGTTTCGATCACAGGTGCGGGTTTTTACACTCAGCTTTGTTAAACCTCCTGCAGCTCTTGTTGGTCAATCTTCCAGCCTGTTGAGGTCTCTCTAAATGGTTGCTTTTCCCTCCAGCATATCTACCTCTCCTCCCAGTATGGTGTCATCCAAAAACTCGGTGAGGGGGCATTTAATCCTATCGTCCTGACAGATTACTAAGTATTATCAGAGTATTACTGAATATTCTCAGGTACCAGTACCGACTCCTGAAGAATCGCTCCATTGATTAGCTGCCAGTTGGACTCTGAGCCATGAACCACTAGACCTTGAGCTCAGGAGTTCAGTTCATTTTCCACACAGTCAGTGGTACATCTGTCTAGTCCATATATTACCAGCTTGTCACCAAGGACGTTGTGAAAGATCAGGTCAAATGCCTTCCTAAAATTGAGGCAGGTGAGGTTCAAGGCTCTTCTCGTGCCCAAGAGCAATTCTGGTATGTCCC
>NW_008804510.1:0-4816 GCF_000699145.1 Aptenodytes forsteri
CGTCCAGCCAGTTTTTTACCCAGAACATCATCGCCAGCAGACACGTAAATGCTTTGCAAAACAAGAAGTCTTAACTTTTAACAACCCTCACTGTGGCCTGTGTCGCAGCACAACGGCACTGGGAATCACCTGTGCCACTTGCAGAAGCCCCATCAGACTTGTTATCGTTGAAATGCTGACACCTTAACGATGCCTCGTGCGGCTCCTCTCCCAGCACCACGGGACCCTCCGCTGTGCCATTTGGGCAGGCAGAGCCTCGGCCCTCAGGCTCCGTTACCCGAAGTACTGAGTAGGGCTGTGTGCCCCACGTGCTCGGTTCTGGCTCTGGCAGCATATTGCCTGCATGGCAGGTCAGGCACAGCCACTGCTGCTGCTGTGGCATTTGTCGCCCGCTCGCTGTCAGATAAAAGTTGGGATTTCACCCTTTACTTAGCTCAGGTTCAGTTCCCTTCTCAGACATTTCCTCATGTGTTCTTGCATCCACTTCTCCATCTACAGCTGCTCCCTGGAAGAGCCATTGTCATCTGCTCCTCTCTTTTCTGTTGTGCTCTTCGGCTGTGCTTCCCTTGCCGTCTTAGGGATGAAGTGATTCCTGTCAGATACCCACTGTGAAATCCCTCCCCAAACCCCAAACCCCAAGCCCCGGAGGTTGTTCCCAAGGACCAAAACAAACAGAGATTGCTGCTGAGAAAACCGCAATTGACTGTGGGGAGGTGGAGATGGGGAAAAAGCACCTGATTGCACAGCATACCAAAAATCAGCTGCAATTTAGATGCTTAGACGCCCTTGTGGACCTGGCCTTTGTTGACCTGTGAAAGGCGAAGCTCCTGCAGTCCTGGCCTGTGATGGCAATCATGCCCTGAGATTTGAAGGAAGGTGTGGAAAGAAAGGCACCCCCATCTTGTGCGCTTGGCTTGGGTCAGCCGTAGGGAGTCCAGGGGAACATAACAATGGGGTGGAGCACAGGCTCACATTTTCTGGCCAAAGGGAGACATATTGTCAAGGACTTAAGCTCAGGAGGGCTTAAGCCCACAGATAGTTTCAAAAGCAAAATGTGGTTAAAGATAAACTTCCTCGTAGCGATCACTGTCCCTGTCCTAATGAGTCAGGGTTAGGTTGCGCAGCAGTCTTTAGAAAGGAACGGGGAAAATCTTGAGGGATGCTTGGAGCAGTTAGCGAAAGAGCGTGCTCCAAGCGAGTTATTCTAACGTGGTTTGCGATGTGGTTAGAAAGAAGGTGATTTTAGCAGGGCTTAGATTGCGTGTGTGCCGGAAGGGAGAACATGAGATTCAAACAGCACCATTCTCAGATGGGAAAGAGGTACTTACATGGGCGCCGAGTGACTTGGTGTTTGCTTCTAGTCTTGCTGAATCTGACCAGGGAGGAGGGACCTGGGGGAGGGAATTGGAAATAAGCCTTGGGCATGAGCAGAAAAAGACCCAGCCCCTGAGCAAGATGTTGGATCCGCACCATTGAGATACATACTGCTCCCTCAAACTCTAACATGGGTGTGCACAGCCAGCCCAGCCACGAGGTAGGACGGTGTTTTGCCGGGTGGCATAACTGGGGCAGATGCTTTCTGATAGAGCAGAATCAGAGACAGATCAGCCCCCTGGCTGGACTTAACAACAGCTTTGTCTCTCTCCCACCAAGACAACGGGCGCAAGCCACAATAGCAAGAGCAAGTCACTGTTGTCCTTTTCTCTGGCAGTGCTTCAGGTTTATTGACTGTAACCTACCAACATAGAGTGGAAGGGTGTAAGAGAGCCAGTCTGTTTCCCTGTGTTCAGAGAACTGGTACACTCCAGATGAACAAGGCGTTCCTCAATCTCATACCAAGTGGGAAGAGGAAAAGAGTCACAAGCCCAGCTGTGCTCTCTGACTTTCTCAGCTTGGATGGAGTATAAATGGACATGGAGCTAACAGCCACCAGCTCGGGGGCCCAGGGTCACGCTGTGCCAGCCGTCTGATAAAACTCCAGGAGCTTTGTTCCCAGAGGAGAGGCCATCATCAGCTGGGCTCAGGGAGACTCGTACTTCATTGAAAGGTTCTACACGCACCGGGGCTGTACGGACAAGACCGTTCTTCTTCTTCCCTCCACAGGGTGATATGAAATGAGGGACCGAATAATGTTCTTCAGGACCACACTGGTGATCTCAGGGCCTGGCAAGAATGACGCAGATGAGCAAAGGAGCACGCGTCAGGATGTACCCTGCTTCAGAAATGGGGTGCTGGGCCAGGTGGCCCCCAGAGGTCCCTTCCAGTCTAACTTCTTCTGTGAGTCTGTGTGTGCAGGAGTTACCTCCGGCTCTGAAGTGAAAGCCAACATGAGGATAAGAAAGGAGAATAAAGGCAGTGAAGCTCTCTTACAGATCCAGTTATCCAAATGGTGTAGGTACCATGCTAATGCTGATGCTTTTCGTGCTGAAATCAGGAATGATCCACTTTAGGGAAAGGAGATTCCTTTATTCCCACCTCTCTTTCACTTTTAAAATTCTGCCAGATTTTTGATAGGTTATAATTTTGTTTATTGCATGGGTGCCTTGGAAAAGGGATTTTGGCCCCTCAGTCATCTCAGCGTTCCAGAAACACCTACAATGAATGTCTAGCTTTATAAAGATAACTGTGGCTGTTGTTTGAATTTCAGGTGCTCTTCCTGTTTTTCAGCTCTGCTTTTCTCACGTTCATTAGAAAAAGCCAAACTTCTACAGGGTTCAAGTAGGAAGGGAGTAATGTATCTGGTTTATCGATGCTCAGGGTTAGAACATCAGCAATAGTCTCCTCTGGCAGATGAACATCTGTTCAAACCAAATGGTAAGTGGCTAATCAATTTTTGACATTTAGCGTGTTCACATTAGCGAACACAGCCATGGCTGGCGCCCGTTGCTGAAGGGGCTGCCAGCTTTCCCATTTCTCTTCTTTTGAAAGAGGACCGCTGTCTCAACTGTTACATATTTCACAGGAAGTTTTCAACAACACGTACCTGCAGTCATTCTCCCAAATGAACACATAAGGCAGGAACCTTCAAAGGCTTGTTTAGGATGAGGGGTAGGGAGATTTCTTTCTTCTCCGCTAAACTTGTGCCAAGTAGAAAGATCCAGAGGAATTACGTGTTGAATGCAGTCCGTTATTTTGAAAACCCCATCCCAGTTAGCAGCCTTATTTCCTGGAAGGGATGATCCTGCTGACAGGATCCGGTGGAATATATGGCACTTTTTAACCATTAGACCTCCTAGTTAGAGGTGTCAACACAGAGACCAGGGAAGATTTTCCAAAGCATAATTGTCAGCAAATAGAGCTGCAGGAAGAAAGACATTTGAAATGTGGGTAAACAGGAAGGCACTAAGAGCCTACAGCCTGAGTCAGGGTCAATGCAAGAACTACACTGCAGAGTGCAGACACCTCAGCTAGCTCAGTCTGAGGAAATGCTGTGGGTACCAGCCTGGCAAAACCACACAAAGCTAGTTTCTGCACTGCAGTGGTCGTCATGTTCACTTCCTACACGAGAGGTGTCAGGCTCAAAAGTGTGCAGAAGCAAAACTCTTCACAGGCTCGTTCACCCTCCTGAGAAGCAAAGCCCATTAGCATCAGGTTTTCTCTCTTTCTCGTTCTAATAATAGAGTTGAAGCTCTAGCATCCTAAGGATATAGGAAATACAAATATGGTAGGGAAAAATAATATCTTATTAGATCAACTGATACGCTCAGGAAAAAACCTGCTACACAGTAGTTTATTCTGACTGCTAGTTAGAATCGAGAAGACAAACTACTTTTTCCAGCTGCGTCAACAGTTCTGGTAAAACATACTACCTGCCTAGGATGGCTGCATATGAGGAAGAATAATTAGTCATCGCTAATAAAAGGAATAATAATTAGTCATTTTGTGTTGTGATATTCATTAGATTGTACAGAGAAACAGAGGCAAATGCATTTGAATAATCTCGTGTTACGTTTTAACCACTTAAAATTCAGTGAGAAATACCCAAAGAGCTCAAGAAGAAAGAGCAGAAAGACAGGAGACAGGTGAAAGCCTAGATCCTGAACTACACGGAATGAAAAACTCTTTTCCTTCTCTGAAGCTTCAGCAAGGCTTCCTTCACCTGCTTGTTCCTCAGACTGTAAATCAGGGGGTTCAAACTTGGGCTGACGAGACTGTAGAAAAGGGAAAGAACTTTCTCCCTCCCCGATGAGTTACCGCTCCCGGGCCCCATGTACATGAAGATGGCGTTTCCATAAAACAGACCCACCACGGCCAGGTGGGAGCCACAGGTGGAGAAGGTTTTGTGCCATCCTGCCGCAGAGCGGATGCGCAGAATGGTGGCCAGGATGTGCAGGTAGGAAATTAGGATTAAGGCTAAAGGGAAGAGGAGGAAGCACACGCAAACAGCAAAGATCAGGACTTTATTGGCAGTAGTGTCAGTGCAGGCCAGCTTTAAGACAGCAAGGATTTCACAGAAGAAGTGGTCAACCTCGCAGGGGCCACAGAAAGGCAAGTGTAAAGCCAGAGAGGCTTGTAGTGTACCAAATAGGAACCCAAAAGCCCATGAAACTGCAGCAAGGGTGAGGCACACCCTCCGGTTCATGATAAGGGCATAGCGGAGGGGATGGCAGATTGCCACGTAGCGATCATAAGACATCGCGGCCAGCAGCACGCACTCTGTAAGTGCAAAGATTAAATAAAGATGTATCTGTGTCCCACAGCCAGCAAAGGAGATGGTTCTGCCTTGTCCAAGGAGGTTCCTCAGCATATGGGGAACATTGTTGGAGGCGTAGCAGATGTCCACGATGGAGAGGTGGCAGAGGAAGAAGTACATGGG
>NW_008804511.1:0-4908 GCF_000699145.1 Aptenodytes forsteri
AAAAAAAAAATCACATGCATGAACTAAACTGCATCCAGTCATTTTAGTAAACAGCAAACATCATTTATATATACAGTATGGACATTTGTGCAAAAGAAAAATCCTTAAATAAAAATGGGGCTTCAAAAGATTTGTACACAGTTTTGGAAACCACACTAAGGTACCTTAGGTACTTAAAAACCTGAACAGATTGTGGAGCCTAAAATCCTACATTGCACATCTTTCTTTAGTATGTTGGTAGAAGTTTCACTTCCAAAGGCGCTGTTTTAAGCTTGGCAGATCATTGGAAGCCCGCAGCTCCCCCAGCCTGCAGGTGGAACTGGAGGGCTCAAAACCTCAGAAACACTGGTCCCTGCGGGTCCCTGTGTGACAAGAACTGGTGAACAGCCCCCCTGCTCAAGGCCAGGCTGTGAGCACACAGAACGATGCATTCACTTAGGTATTTTTGAGAGTGGATCCCAAGCAGTAACCAAAGCATGTCACTGCTTTAGAGGCCGAGCAGAACACGGTGTTGAGTCCCTGGGAATTAAAGACCTTCAGTAGGAACCTGTATTTAACATCATGGAAAAATTAGGGCAGAAAGAACTGGAAACCAGCTAGTCCAACATCCTGCTCAAGGCAGGGCTGACTCCCAAGTTAGATCAAGCACTAACAGATTCCCTGTCTTGAAGACCCCTGCACAAGTAACACTTCCCGATAGCAGCATCGCTTCTTGGTTTCATCACACCTTGTTCGTAGTCATTATAGAAGTGGCTCTAGAAATTACAATCTCAGAATTATGAGTAAAGGGACACATATTTTTCAAGTGTCAGCACACAAAAAAAATGTGTTGAACAAATGGAGCATCTGGTAAAACGTTTTGTAGGAGGAAATGGAAGAAGTCAGCATTTTTTTGGTTGACTAAAGAACAAAGAGCAGTTTCGGATAATTAAGAAATATTAATTAGATTAAATTCTTAATGTAAGCATACTCTTTTGGGGAAAGTTCTAAATGCTCACATTTGAGAAGCTGTCGCTGACATACTTAGTGATTATTTTCATATGGATAATATAATAACACTATTTACCTACTTGATTGCAGAGGTGGGGTTAATTCTTGGATGGTTTGGATTCTCGGTGCAACAGCCCACTGTATCAATTTATAGGTGCTAGAGGTTTGCTGGGTTGCCCCTCATATCTGTTCCTACATTTGTACTCTTTGGTATTAATGTCAGTTTATTCAGCTGAAGAACTAATTTTTTCTAGTTGTCTGCAAAGTTTAGCTAGTTCCAGGAATCGGTGCCAAACATGTTTGTTCAAACAGGCTATGTCATCCTATTTTTGTCAAGACAAGGCTTTGTGCTAACTGAGGATGACTTTTTGGGGGAGTTAACCATTAGGTTGAAATAATTTGCCATTTCCAAGGGAAAGAATACACAGAGTAGGTGGGATGCTAGTGACTAAACTAATAATCTTTATCTCGCTAAGCTTGGCATTTTCCTATTTAAACAAAATGAAGAATCCCAAATCCTCTGGAAAATACTATTGAACTATGACTGCCATTTAAAGATACTAACAAGCTTTTTAGATAAGTAGAACAGGATCACTAGGCTTCTAGTGGCTTATTTCTCTTGCACTGCATGGGCTGCCTCATGACTACTTTACAGTAGACTTAGCAAATCCATCTGTCCCGTGACCTTAGGTACTAATTTATCAGATTAGGCAGGTAGAAAACTGTCTAAATTGTCTCATAAGGAGCTGGATGCAATTAAAATGTTTGACCATTGCTTAGACTGCACTGTTTTCATTGGTACATAGAACCAAAACATCGAATTATCCTAAAACTTAAAATATACTAAAACCTAATTTACTTTAAGGTTAATTTTAACTTAGTACAAACTATGTTTTTAGATTCCTAGCTGGCTTTGGACATTTCCAGCTTCACCTTTTGCTTTTTGCTCTTCTCACAGTTTGGATAATAAAAATCAATTAATGTTGCTTTATTTTCAGCTTGTATTGAAACACTCCAGCAAATGCTTTAGTTTTGTGTAATTTTAAAACTGTATGAGATTTTATTAAAGACTTTTTATAAGTTTTGCTTTGAGATTTATTTTTTGTATATTTCTGTCCCTTAAGCATAATGCAGTATCACACAGCAAATCAATCACAAAAGCAGGGTCAAAGCCTATCTTTGGCTCAGCTACACCAGCAGTGTTACAGTTGTGAGATAAATATACATGTTTAGATGCTTAATGAGATCCCAGAGCAGCAGCCCGCTTGTGATCCCTGTCCTCGTTCACTGTACTTCCAACAGTCCCTCTTTTCCTGTTTGTTCCACTGTTAGTTAAAATTGCCAGTAAAGGATAAAATGGAAATGTAGTGAAATGTTAGGTAGAGGCAGCATAGCAATATGAAGATTTCAATTCAAAAGACAGTTCTAAAACTCAAGAATTGTATCAAGTATTACTGACAGGTCATTCAATGCATTTGCAATGCAACAGGTGACTACAAGCCTAGGAAAATAGTCTAGAACCTCTTTTTAGCTACAGGCTTTAAAATGAAAGAAAAATCACAACTTGATATAGATATAAAAAGGAAAGGAGAGGTGTCATAGAGCTATAGCAACCCCATCTAGCTCTGCTTTGTGAAATAGCTCATTTTCTAAACATATGACACAGCGGTATCCATGTGGCTGCAAAGCCCTCATCCAGCAATGGTCTACTTTGGGTTGGTAGCTCTGTCTCTGAAATAGCTGCCAAATGTCAGGTTGTTGGAAAACAGAGAAATTAGGAAGAAATCCTTCTTTCATAAATTTTAGAACTTCTGAAGAGCTACCATATATTAAGTCAATTTGTGATGACCTTTGCAAAAGCACTGTTTAATGTACGCATAATTTCTAAGAAACATTGGACCTGCTGTGGGTATGCAGATCGGTTGTCGAGTTTATGCACAATAAAACTTAACTGTTCAAAAATGGCAGATTAGGTAAAGAGGAAATGTTAAGAAAATGAAGTAGCTCTAAGGCAGCCAATCCTTTTAGGCATTTTATCATGTGCTTTTTGCTAAAGAACAAAATGGTCAAGCTCTGTAACACAGGGAACTGTTTGCGTGAAGAACCAAAGAGGTCAAAGGAATTTCATGTAAGTGGCCAGAGATTAAGAGTTGCAGGTGGCTGTATCTCCCTCATGTTCCTGGGATAAGATTAAGGCCAGGAAATACTCCAGAGTGGAAAGAAAACTGAGGAAATAGGTGTATTTTTACGTATTTTTCTAATTTACAACATTAACGAGCTACCCAAAATCAGGAGTAAAAATGTTTACAAATTCATGTGGGTTTTTTTTTTAAATAACCACAGAATACAACGTAGGAAGTAATTTGGTTTTTGTTGAATACTTGCTTAAGCAATTCTGGAGTCTGAACCTTGTTTCACAAAGAAACAGAAAATCTCCGCCTAGGAAATGTGTCTGAAAAAGAGTGGGCAATCACTGTGTCACTGTAGGCTGCGGAGGATCGCAGGCCCGCAGGCATCGTGCCTCACGTGGCCGGCTGCAGCTCGGAGGTGCATGGGGGTTCCCGCAGGGCTGCAGCACCCTACCTCAGATGGAGGGAAATTCAATGAACTGCTTCAAACCAGGCAGGCAGTCTTTAACTGCACATGGTGGTAACAGGAAAGGACTGATTTTGTTTCAAAATGTACTTGTTTTAAGGAGTTACCGGTATTAATTACCCTGTACAGGTGACTTGGCTGAGCACTTTGAGGCCAGCAGTCAGCAACAGCCATCCATCTCTGGGTAGCCGTTAGCTCAGCAGCTTCTGCAGCATGGCAGAAAAATACCCAACCAGGGACTCTTCTGAGTCGCCTGGTGAAGTAAATGAGAAACTTGCCTAGTTGAACTGAGCCTCTTTAATTCTGAACTATATACTAGCAGGAAGAAAAACTGAAGTAAGCCAGCAAACTATACTCTCTATGCAGAAAAGTGGGAATATATTGCCAGAAACTGGGAATATGTTCACCAGCTAGTACTAAAAGATACAAGCAATCTTATACCTTATCTGAGCACTTGCAATCCATTTTTTTATAGTATTTGTAGCACATGCCTTCCCAGCAACTAGTTTCATCCATGTCAAATTTCACAATTTCTACTCACGACTCCTCTCATTTGTAATTTCACTACTATTATAAAAAAATACTCATAATGGTATCATTGGATTTACGACGAAGTAAAATATTTACTCAAAGATGTGGAAGAAACACTATTCAGATCAGTTTATACTGCCACCCAAGCAATCACATGATGAGAGAGGATTACATTGCTAATCATATCTCTGAGGTGATACTCTTACAGTATCTGGCCCTGAAGACTGTCTCCCTTACTTCGTCTTTATGGTCTTACACATGTGGCTCCATGTATGTTTTACATAAACTACTGATGAAAACAGGAGATGGAAAAATGCTTTCAAGCGATACGTAATTGCAAATACTTACTTTGTACATATTCTTTTGGGATTAATTACGGCACAGATGTGGTGCTCAGTTTTACTAACTGAAGTGCAGGTCTCCTGAAAACATGGCTCTTTCTAAAAGCAAAGCAAGAGAGCTGTACAAGGGAAAAACACTTAAGTCTAGATTACTAATATATCAGGTAACCTTTTCTCTTTTTGTTAATCTACTGAAGAGTATAATTACAGTCTGTTGGCAAAAGCACTAACAGCTACGTCTAAAAATTACTAACCTGACAAAGGATTTTAAATCGCCCCCACCCGCGCGAGCGAGGTCTGTGGCCGAGGGAGCGCCCGGGCAGCCGGGTCTCCCCCGGGCACCGGGACAGGAGCCTTCGGGGCGCCGGGGAAGGGAAATGGCCGCTGCCCCGCGGAGGGGCCGCCGCCGGGCGTGCCGCGCTGCCGTGGCGGCGGGAGCGGGCCCCGGGGG
>NW_008804512.1:0-4955 GCF_000699145.1 Aptenodytes forsteri
AGTGTTAGAAAGTGATGCTGGTCAATTAACCTCCCTAGATACATGTTCTCTGCTGCCTTGCTTCTGCTGGATACTGCATTTAGACTGAATTTCACTGTGAGCCTTTCTGCAGAAAACCTTTTGGGTGACTCCCTTTGCAAAGGAACTTATGGCAGCTCATTGAGATCTGGGAGTCTTCCTTGAGAGAGACAAAGACCAAGCGGTTTGCCTGTATAAGCCTGCATTTGAGTCAGCCACAATCTGGCCCCTACAGTCAAGGAAGTTGCAAGAACAGTTCACCTCATCCCAAAGCAGGCACCTTCATCTGCTCTTACAAATCGTCTTACACGCTCCATTGACTGTGCTGACCAGACCTCCACTAACTACATGAAACTAAAATGAGTAGCTCACACATGGACGCTGCAGATGCTTATGATTGACTGAATTGAAACCCACTCTTGGCGTGGGCCAGTTTGTCTGTGCTTCACAGAGATTTTCAGAAAAAAAGGAAGTAGTCTTACCTTGTGGGTTTTCAGTATTGCTTTTATTCCGTATGCTAGAAGGAGACATAAATTTGTCTTGCCAGAGGTAAAGATCAGAGCAGAGACTTGAACAGGTGTGGTTAGCTGTCTAAAGGAGTCCCCTAACCACAGGAACTATCCTGAGTTATCCTGAATTCATTATCCTGAATTATGTCAGAAAATTGTCCCAAGGAATGTTGAAAGAAAAGCAGAAAGACTGTGATTTTTGTTTTGATTTATCATCCTTTTGTGTAAACTGCATTTAGCTGAAAATGTCCTGACTAGCTTTGTCTTTCCTTATTAAATGATCCTCTATTTGCCACCATCACCACAACACCTGGGCAGGTCGTTTTTGTGTTTACTGCCATAAAGTTCCTCACAAGATAAATTATTTGCCTCATTCTTATGCTACACACACAAAATGAGGACTAATAGCCACGTGACTTCAGGCAAGTACCCTACTTGTTGGACTGTCCTTCTGCTATAATTTCCTAAAGCAAATCAATAAACAGTTGCTGGCAGTGGAGATTTCTGTAAAATGTGAAATAAAAAAGAATTATTATTTTCAGTTCATGGCATGACCTCATTTTCTTTTCAAATTAATTTTAAAATGTCGTTATGACTATTTTATGATATTATTTTTTAATCCTTTTGTTCTAAACAGTGCATTTGATAGACAGTATTCTGATAGAAGTGAAGATACACTCCAAAAATCGTAATTCATGTAGTCCAGTGAAGTTTCTCTCTTCTCCATTTCCTGGATTAGAAAAAAGACTCATTTCATTACAGTTCCATTCCTGTTTGTAATTGAAGCATGGTCGTTTTGAATAAATAAAAGGGAAGGAAGCAAGGCTGGCAGGGAGGCAGGGCCCAGAGCCAGACAACACTGAATAGTGTAACCGATGGATTCAGCTTAGGGCGCTGTGAGAGTAAAACTTATTTCGGCTGTAGGCCGTAAGTAGACATATCAGTGGAATGCGAAACAGGTCAAAGTGTTTGAAAAGTGACACCTTAATGTTCTTCTAAGCAAAGAGCTTTCAGGAGTTCCTTGGGGAATTAAGAAAGTGCCTTCTTTCATTTAATGTTGATTTTTAAAACATTCTTGATGATTTAAACCCAATCTCACCAGTCCTCTAGCTTCCTGTTTATGATGTTCTTGATGTTCCTTATGGAAGGGTTAATTTTCTCAAGGTTCACATCTCTTGTTTTCATTTGTCAGAAATTAGGAGTCAAGAGCATCCTAACAGTTACGTTACTAAAGTCCCATGCTCTGGGAAAGTGCTTAAGTGCTGTCCTGAAGACAGCACATATTTTCCTGAATCAGGGCCATGAAAAACCTTTAAGATGACAACCTGCTGGGTGGCTTTAAAGTAGAATCTATAGCCTGAGCATGGTGTTTCCTTTAAATTCCACTCAATTAATCTCCGTAAAACTCAGTTGTAATGCTAGCTCAGCTGTAGATTCATAGGCATGAGTTACTTTGCATAATTTAATCTGAAAAGTAGATACATCATAGAAGTGCCTACATACATTAGCTAGGAGCATGGTGGGTAGATGGGAGTGCATAATAAATTGCACTGCTACCATACCTCACAAAAACTAGCACGTCAGAGAATCGCCAGCAACTCATAACTTGCTTCCTTCCAGAAAAAGTTGGGGAAATCTGCCTTTATTTAAATCCCTAAGAGTTTTGTCCTTAAGGGAGGGAAGAACAGACTTTATCCAAAAGCCTGAACTGAAGGCGTTTTTGAATAATGAAGACCGTGTGTGCAAAACTGTGCCCCCAGCTAGCGCCCTCACTCAGTCACCAGGAGGCACTTGTGTTTATCTGCGCTGTAGTCCTGTGGACTCACTCGGAATTTTGGCATCACTATCGCTGAATGAGGTTTTGCCACAGCTTAAGCCTAAGCTCATTGCTGTCCTTTCCTTTCCAAAATTCACCAGATAACAACAACAACAAAAGTAAAATAAAAATGGCAGCATTTCCTGGAAAGGCAGAAATGCCACAGCATGTGAGAAGAAAAAAAATTCCCCCCGAGATAATATTGTCAAACCAGAAGCAGAATCAACTTTGCCCAAGGGCTTGCTGCCTAACTAGCCAGCACAAGTTCTCTCTATTAATAGACATGAACATAAAACATGTTTGACACCATGAATGTGTATGGGTTCACCACTTTCCGAAAGTGATTTTAGCCTCATTTGAGGAGTTGAACAAATTCATGCTTCAGCAGCTGACACATGAGTTATGTGCAATGGGCGGCTGAGCTGGCACACTGAGCCAGAAATATGGCATGTGGTTTGCCTTCCCTTCAATTTCTTCCCATATTAGAGGAGATAGACTTCAGCCTTATGGCTTCAAGAATATTCGAGTTTTAACCATCTCAGCATTTCCCTCATCTCCCTCTTAATACAACCTGGCCTCATGAAACAGATGTATTTTTGTTTATTTACTGCGAGACACACAGCTGACAACAGCTGTGTCATAGCAATATCTGCCTCAGTATTTGATTTCTGTTCAAGCAAATTGGATAGGAAACAAGTCCCATCCTAGCAAAGTCCCATCCGAGTCAAAGCAAGTTGCTACACTGTTCACTTAAAATAAGCTAATTTTCAGAACTAAAACACAAAGTCAGGAGTGTGAGTAAGGGTGTGAATTGGTTATAAAAAAGAACCGACAAATTCTGTAAGTTCATGGTTGAGCATTATAGATACATGATCAAAAGAGGAATTTCTTGGTTAATCATTGCCGCATCTTCAAAAGGTGTTTACGTTCCTGGTTTCCAATTAGCTAGCCTGTCGCCTGTGAGCCCGACAACTTGATTTTTTCAGGAAGGAGCTTTCACCGATTGATGTATCCACTCACTTCCAGCTAATGAAGGACAAGACAGGGCGAGATATCATCGTTTACTACAAGGCCAGAGTCACCTTGTAATCAGCCCACCCCACCTCTCTTCTGCACTGAGTCAATGTCTGGAACACCCACTGCTGGAAGGAAGGAGAGAAAAAAGAAAAAAACCCAACCACACCAGTGGAACAAAATGATCGAGCAGGAATTCTTGGTAAGGTGATCATGAGCAATCCCAAGTAAGTGCTAAATGGCCCACGTAGAGTGCGCACCAGACTACTGGTAAAAACTAAGCGTCAAATTGGACATGAGTTCACCACCTCTAATTTCTTAACCTACTCTTTTGTCTCCCTTTTGCCTTGGTAGGCATTGGAAACAAATTCCCCTTTATGAAATGAAGGAAGGATCTGCACTCCACTGAAGGCTGTGATAAGACCTTTTCCCCCAGGCTTTGATGCGTTTTTATTCTTTACATTTTCTTCAGCAACATTTAGCATTATGCTTGAGGGAAAAATTATTTCCTTGGTTTTATATTTTAAACCTGTGTTAAGTATACCTCAAAAAAAAAAAAAAGTCAATGTACTCCTTTGCCTTTTGAACTAGTCCTATAACTCAGAAATACTGATATTACTCAGCTTTTAAGTCACAGTATTTTACTCTGAAACAGGTAATTTTGGATTGAGATTGCAAAAAATTAGCTTTTTTTTAAAAAATGGATTTCTAATAGAGCCTCTTTTCTTTATAACATCTGACACTTCCTCCCATGTCCCCCTGCAGATGCATATGCACACATGCACAGACAAATGGTAACCCAAAAATCTAATCCCACTTAAGAAATTATGGATTTTGAGACAGGATGACATGGAGCCACTACAGTGTAGTCCCATATACATAAACATGCATTTGTCTTGTAAACATTATGTTAACAGACAGGTGGCTCTTAAGCAAGGTTGAGCTTTATATTAAATTGTGTAGAATTTATTGCGAGATGACTTAAGTCTGGGAAGTAGACGTGGAGGATGTGTGGTAAAATAAACACACTTAAAACTGCAGCATCCTCAAAATGTCCTAAGGCTGTTAGCCTAATAGGCAGACACTTCAAGAAGATGTGAAACTGCCAGTGATGAAAAGACAAGTTAGGCCTGGCTTGATTCACATGGTCCTTCTACCTCAGGAGTCCTCAGCAGATGAAACAAATGCGCATTTCAGGGAGTGTAGACTCCCTGAACAAAGCATTTCTTCCTAAACAGAGTTTCCAAAGCTCTTTCAAGGGGCAGAGCTGGGACTCCCTGGACCCTGAGGTCCACTGTCTGTCCAGCTCTGTAGAAGAGCTGAACTGCTTACCCAAAGTTGGTGAAAAACTATGAACACAACAGCAGCAAGCAGCTCCTTCGGAACCGGAGAAACACCTGCAGAAGATTTGTAGCTACTCAGTGTACTGAATCACGAGTCAGGGGCAATTTGATGGGTGATTTGACAGTGACGCCTTGGCTCTACACTATGCAGGAGACATTCACTTTTCTGCCAAAATTCTGGAAACAGTTTATGCCTGGAAAATTAGTCTGAACAATAGAAGAAGTCTTTTTGGTTTTGGTTTTTTTGGGGTTTTT
>NW_008804513.1:0-5014 GCF_000699145.1 Aptenodytes forsteri
ATTCCAGCTGGTGTAAAACATGCACTATCATGCACGTATATGCACATTCCTACTTGCAAAATCTGGCTTTTTTCAGCTGAACTAGTCTGCAAAAATGTGTCTCTCTTTTTCAGCTGAAAATGAAAAGAGCAGCATCAAAGCCCAGAACCAGCCTCCAAAATTCAGGAGCAAGGTAACCTGGTCACCTTTCCAAATTACTCAGCCGCCAGTAATACTACAAGACAGGTCCATTTGATGTGTCTGCGGCACCCAGGTGCCCCTGATACTTTTACTCCTTCCAGTTCAGCTCAGACCGCAAACCCAGCCTACATAATTGGCAGTGCTCAGTGTCTGACTGCCAAGAAAGGCCTGGCAGGACAAGCCCAGCTCCGCCTCAACTTCCCGAGAACAGCTGTTTCAGACGGGGGCAGTACATGCATGTCCCCTGCCAAGATTTTCACAGTTACATTCAGAAAGCTAGACAACAAGAACAGCAGTTTCTGGAATACTGAAATGACAGAGAAGCCCAACTCCAATTTCAAAGAAATCCATGTCACTCACAAATTTCCTTGTTAAAAGTCTGCCAGAATCTTAAAACTGGAAAAGTTGCTAGATTATTGCTATATATATGCTTATTTTTCTCTTTAAATGAATGGTCTGATTTTCAAATAGGAAGAATACCCAGAGCTTGGGAAAGTTGGAAAATATTTTCCTTTCATCTTAGGGGCAGTGGAGGAAGGGAGAAGGTCAATAATAGTAGACCAAAGCCAGCATTAATGAACTTTTCCATTTACTTAGCATCAAGACAACAACTCCAGTTAGTCTGATCTCAAAAAGTGCCTGGCACATGCTGCTCCTGCAAGTCCCATTGTTGTTCTGACAGTGGTTTGGCCCTGGGATAAAAACAAGCAGTCTCTGTCTTCAGAATAATCTTTTCATCCTGAAGGATGAGCAAAGGAAAAAGAGGTTTCTTAGCTGATGTTTTTAGTTGTAACAGACAAATAGTCCCTCATCTCTTCAACCTTCTTATGTCCTTCCTTGTCCAGTTAAATTTTGCCATTGTTTCAGAAACTTATGCCAATTTGTGCTATTGGCCAAGAGGACATCTGAAACGTCTTACGTTGAAATTTTGTAAAAAACACTGGTCTTCTAATTAACCTCATGTGGTACAGAGTAGCTCCAGGGAAACAGAAAGGTTTTGAGCCTCTATTTCTGCTCCCTCCTTCACTTCCATGCACGAATAGATGATTTTACTTAAAACTAGCTATTTTCAGAACAGTGTTTGAATACACAAAAAGTTAGGATGTACTGGATAAGTGTTGCTAATGAGCACGGCAGACCAACAAGGCTTACAGAGATAGCAGCCTGCAACTAACACTTTGATTCCTGCCTGAACTGCCTGAGCTGCCTCAGCAGTTATTCAAACTCAAAGATTCTGTTAATGTCCCCCAACAGTCAAATCCCAGTTCCAATGGGTTAGGAGCAATCTGCAGAAGTAAAATTGCTACTACGCCAAGAAAGAATATAAGGTGAGGATGTGCAGCTGCTGGCCTGCTGCAGGTGGTTTACCCACAGCACTACGGTTTCCACAAACTTATGGGAAAGGTGGGACTCAGTTGCCCATGCTACCTCCGTCTTTCAAAGAAAAAAGGAGATTGCCGTTTTCAAAACCCAATTTGATACAGTGCATGTTTTCAGAAGGACTAAAGGCACGTGAAATGACAAAACTCCTACTGGACCCACATCTTACCCCTTGCAGGTCATGCTCATTCAGAGCCAGTAGCTGAATACTGGAGCACCTACCTGTACTGAAGAATCACGTATTCACAGCTATACTTCTCCTTCCACGTAAACAGAAGTGCAGCTCAGACTACAAGCTCTGGACAGTAAGCATCATTCAGGCTTCAGTCTGGACCCTCCCAAAGGGTAAGCAGCAGAACAGTGGAGCAGCCTTCCTTGCTGGATGCTAGTGCTTTAAGACAGTGACAAAGGCAACTCAAGATGATTACTGTTGCACATTTCAAAGCAGAAAATCAAGTATGCCAAATGCAGAAAAAACCAAACCTGGCAGTGCCACGGGTGTTGAAATGTATAGAGCAGATCTACGATCAGCAGAATTAGACAGCATACAGAGCAGATCTCTTTCACTTATTTATGGAACACTAACAGTTTTATAAAACTGGTTATTTTAATCAAAATTTAAAACAGGACAGAGAATTGCAAACCCAACACCAGATCAATGAGCTGGGTGTTTGAAAAGTGTACCTCCTTTCCCCAAGATCACAGCACTCAGCATGTGGCTCATACCCCTGTTGCAGTTAGTCTCTACTTCACAGATCCTTATGTACCTGCATAAACACAAAACACCAAAAAATGTTGCTTGCTTTTTCATCCAACTTTTTATCCAAGAGAAAACTTTAACAATACGGCCAAGAGACCACAGAGTCCTGCAGCATAAGAAAATAACAAGTAGAGACATGGTTACAAGAAAGGGTGGCAGAAGGAAAATAAAATGTTAATTATTATTTTTTACTTTTGTAATGTTGAAGAGCCCTAATCACGCACCAGAGCTCTGCATGAAAAAACAGAGCAAAGTGCATCCCAGTCAACTTTACCACTCGAGCATCATTATTAGATAAAAAGAGTGATTTTCAGTCTGTAAAGTTTTAATGCTGAGGATTGGTCTTCTTTTCTGCTCAGGGAAACACCTACCAGGCAACTCCCCAACCTACTAAGAAGCATTGGGCTCAGAACTGGACCACCCCTGTGCTACTTGGCGATTGCCTTGCTGGCATTTGCTCTTGGCTTTCAGAGGACAATGCTACAGTCTGGCAATAATGCAGTGCATTAAGAACTGTCTGATACAGCTTATTTTCTGAATACAAACTCAGCAGAAACAATTTCCCGTTTTTCTCCGTTTCTCCTACCTTTCAATTCCATTTTAGAGAGACACCAGCTGAAAAGGCAATCGCTTTTATGTGGTCCTATTTAAAGCTTAGCTTGTCTAAAGCTGCAAGTGAAGAGCTCAACCAGTGCCACATGTGTTGAAAAGAGATACAATGACTTGGTCTATAGACATCAGAGCTCAGCTAACCAACATGCAAGTTCTCCAGCAGGATGAAGAGATCAAACTCCAGATACTCAGTATCATTAAGTCCCTTGGAAACCATCTTTGCATCATCTTTTTGCTGCATGTGAAACAGATTACAGATGCAGCTTTTACGCAAAACACACTTTGAATCAGCCTTAAGAAAGCACCTCAGAATCCAAGCTGGCTGAAACGCAGAAGTCAAGAGCACATTTCAGTGACTGCAGAGAGCTGGTGAGTTGGAAAGAGTATTTTCCATCTTCCCTCAAAATGCTGCAAGTAAGAAAGGCTGTAAATCTTTAGAGAAACTAATCAGCCTGGTTATTACATTTGTCCTTTCCTGGGACCAAAAGCATATTATGAAGGCACATAGTTATATAGTTCACTTCACTGCTCACTCCTCCCGAGGAGAAGTGCATCCCACAGCAATTCAGCAGCATAGAGGAACACTACAGAATAGCTTACGACAAGCTGGAAGTTCAACATTCAACTGAAATCTCAAAGCAGACTGAGCAAAGGCTGCTGCATTATTCCACCTCCTCTGAGACACACCACTGTCTTAACTCCTAACTCGGCAAGAGAAGAGGGACACCACCTGCAAGAGACAAAAACTAACATTCAAGGACTGTGCAAGAAGGTTTAATAAAAAAGCACCACAACAAAATACATCATGTAAATTCCAAGTCATCATCAGCCTGACAAAACTCATTTGCTGAGAGCAATCCCCACCTGTGAAAAGTGAAAGCAGAGGAACCATCCTGCCCCAGAAAGGACCAAATGAATGCGGCACTATGAATGAATGATCGGCTGCATTTGCCTGAGAGTAGCTGACATACCTGACTATGCTGCCAGAGACATTTAAGAGACAGTGCATCAAATAATGAGAACAATGTGTAAATTATCTGAGGGGTGATGCTTCCTATCCCATTCACAACTGTGGAAATTTTGGTCTGTTAGTTCTCAGACCTACCCTTTTTCACTGAAATGCTCCCTAGCATAGTTTAAACCAAATCTTACTTATTCCTTGGCTCAGCTGCTCATGCAATGATTTTACAGAGCATTTTCATGCTGGGCACAGCCCACTGATTCCAGAAAGGTGCATTGTAACTTTGCTAGCAACACCTCTGGGTTTTCATGCTGGTTTGGCTAGCGGAGGCACAAGAACGATTTTAGATCTCCTCACAGCAGGGAAATGCATCTGAACTTCTACTCTACCAGCTGGTGCCCACCCTGAAAACCCTCTCCTTGGCTCTCTTCAGTGACCCAGCCACCCCAAGTCACCTTGCAAAATCCAGTGTTCTCAAATTTTTGGTGGTACCACTGGGCACTTCCCCACAGTAGCAGTCATGGCAGCTGGCCCAGGGCCCCCTGGGGATTCTGCCCACCTGGCCACCTCCCCCGGGACCTCCATGGGGCTCTGTCCTCTCGGCTCTCCTCAGCTACCAGGGGCCAGACAGGGAAGACCAGCGTGTCAAGTCTGGTGGCTCCCTGCAGCCCAACAGCTCCCTTTGGGGGCAATAAGTTACAGAGAAGTAGACAAATTACAGAGACTACTGACTCCATGTACTGCTATGGTAAAACATGCGCTTCTCCCCTCTTCTGGCTGAAGAGCTTTGCCTGCTGCCTGGAAAGCCAGCCTCCCCATAGGCACAGGGTAGGGAAGTTGGAGGTGTCATTCTCTTGCTGAGGATGTCTTCAGGTGGCTCCTGGTCTCCCTGAGACATCAGTTGCCCGCTGCCTGCTCCAGCCTGCTCAGGAGATGTGCCTACAGCCACCCCCACCAATGTGATGCCAGTCCCTCTCCTCTCTCTCCTCAGCACACTCCCCCATCTGTCTCCTTATCAGCCATTGTCTTCAGCATTTGTCAGTATTTGCCCTGCTCTGTTTGAGGAACATCTACCCAGTGACAGCTTTGCATTTAGTTTCCCTTTGCTTCCTGATTGCTTG
>NW_008804514.1:0-5067 GCF_000699145.1 Aptenodytes forsteri
CTGCGCTCCAGCCGCTTGCCAGCCTTGCTGCTCTCATATTTCACATAGGTGCCCAGAGCCGGCAGGACCACGGGGTCCAGCGTGTCGCAGTATGTGGCGTTGCAGACACACACCATGGCGTCACGGCCGAAGTACTTGGGGCTGCAGGGCCGGGCGCCTGGGGGGCATGGGCAGGGTGGGGGCAGCTGCCAGCTCAGGGACGTGTCCCTGCCAGAGCTCTCCTGGCTGCCCTGGGGTGCTGCCTCTGCCCCCATGCTCCACACCCTGTCACCTCCCCGGGCACCCCAGCTCCGGTGCTGCCCCCGGGCTCCTTGACCCTGTCCCAGGACACCCTGGCACCCAAACCACGCTGTTCCGTTGCCACCCCTGCGACGTCCCTGTGCTCACCTGCAGCCCCAGGCACCGCCTGCAGCAGCAGCAGCCAGCCCAGGATGCCGACAGCCCCCATGGCCCCTCTGCGTCCCCCCAGCTCCAGCGGGTCCTGGGGAGCAGAGCCTGTGAGCAGGGGCACCCTCAGCCAAGGCAGGCACGGGCGCAGGAGGGGGTGGAGGGGCAGGCTGTGCTCCCCAGCTGGATCAGCACCGTCTCCTCTGCCCCCACTCCTCGTTCCGCTGCCAGGGAGCTCCTGCTGCATGCTCCGTCCTCCCCCCACCCCCGCAAAGACCCTCGCCTTACAGGAAGGTGAGGTGGGTCCATCCCTCCCGGGAGCCCGCAGCCCACCCGCCTCCGCCCTGGCTGCTCCCCGACCTGCACTGCTGCCAGCCCTCCTCCTCCTCTGGCAGCTCCAGCCTCCCCACCTCGTCTTTACGGGGAGCTGCTTCAAGACCTCCCTCCGCAGCACACCCTCTCCCACCCCCACAGCTCCTCCTTGCTCTCCTCCCGGGCCGTACCTACCGCTGGTCTTGGACCCGGACCATCGTACGTCTCCTCGCCATGGGGCCGGAGCCGTGGAACACTAAGTCCCCCTTGCCTTCTGCTGCCATGCAAGAGCATCAGCCCCCAGAGAGGAGAGATGGGGACATCATGCTGGCAGCTCTGGCTACGCGAAAGGCCCCACCAGCACAGGGAGATGCAGCACGGGGCAGCTCTGAGAACCCACTGCAATGCCCTGAAGGAAGAGCTGATTTCTTTCTTTTGTCAGGCAGGATCTGGATGAATCCCTGGAAGCACAGCAGAGCCCACGGGCAGGCTCACCGTAGGCTGTCCTGCTAATGAGCTCTAACAGCACCTTGAGCAATTTACCCCTGCCCATCACCCCAGTTCCCCCATTCCCCCCCACAAGAGCTGCTGTGGCCATGCACCCAGCCTGGGGAGGGTCCAGGACCCCCAGGCGAGGATGGCAGATGTGGCTGCTGCCATGCCCTGCCCAATCCTTTTGGATTGCTCGCCCCACCTCAGCACACACCACGGAAGGCAGCAGCAGTAACAGCAAGCTGGCAAGTGCCCCAGTCTGCCCCAGCTCCTGCACAGGCAGGGCTGCGCTCTGACCCCCAGCAATGGCAGCCAGGGCTGCACTGTCAAGTCAGACCCATGGAGGGGAACCCACTGCCCCGACACCAGCCATGCCAGGAGCAGAGCTCTGCTCCTCTGTGCCTGGTGACAAACCACCCTGGGAGCACTCCCTGCTCCTCCGAGAGCAACCCTCGCAGTCCAAAGAGCCAGGGCTGAACCGGGCCAGCTCACCCAGGCATGCAGACACCACCTGGTCCTGGTCACATCGCCCAGGACATGCCTGCTCCCGTGGACACGCATGCACGCACCCATCACTGCGGGGATGCCCTTAGCATCTCTCTGCAGGGGTGGCCCAGGGGGACAGAGAGCAGCCAGCTCCCAGCCACTGCTCCGCCTGCCCAAGCGCGCCAAACGCCGGGGCTCAGGTTTTCCCTCCACAGGGTTAAACCACTCCGTTAGCTCTCCCTCCCCGGGTGGAGCAGCACTTCATGACTAATTTTCTCCTTTTCTGGCATATCAGATGCAGCTGTGGGGCAATTCAATTCATCAGTTCCTCCTACCCTCCAGCACTGCCATGCCATGGTCCTAAGCCTCCGCCTGCCATGCGGGGCCGAGCCACGTGGGGCCGAGCCACCGGGCACCCGGGGCCAGCTGCCACCAGGAAAGGGGCAAACGGGGCTGGGCAGCCCCCAGTTACGACTCACGGGGCAAACAGGCAGCCCCGGAAGGAAGCTCCTGGCCCCGTCGGTCTCCCACCCCCAGCTATGACTAACATGTCAGCCGGCTGCTACACCCAGGCTAATAAGCCCCAATTTTGGGGAAGGGTTAATAGGTCAGCCCCTGCTGCCCCACAGTGATCAGCTGCCTCCTGCCAGCTACCTGGGATGCCCATATGCCCTTTCCCTCCCCATTTCGGGGTCCAGCTCTGCCTGCCCCCCACCCAGCCACAGCCCCGCAGCCGGCTCGGGTCCCCGCAGCCCCCACAGCTCCCTGGAGGAAAAACACTGCGGAGGCTGCTGGAGCTCATCCCTATCAACACTGGCTGATAAGAGCTTCCTGCTGAGCAGGAAAAGTGAGACCCAGGGGAAGGGCAACGCCTCGGTGCGGAGCGGGTGGCACAGGAGATGCCAGGCAGCCCCACCAAATCCTCTCAAAGCCACTTCTTGCTGCAGCACACGGGGTTTCTCACTGTGTTTGCAGACCTGCCCCACAGCAGGTGGAGGAGCCTGCGCGGTGAATTTTGTCCCTTAGCCAGGCCAGTGGGGATGGGGACCCTGGGAACACAGAGCTGGGGTTGAGCTGCCTTTACAGGCATCGCGACTCCAAAAACATTGGTGCCAAAGCGGGAGCTGGGTGTGCAGAGCCTCGATGCGGCATCGTGGCAGCAGCTCAGGCTCCAGGGTCCTGTCAGGCAGCTGGACCTCGGCCCTGAGCATGGGGAGACCTGGCCCTTGCTGGTGGTCACTGGTTCCAGGCCAGCTGCTGGGGGGGGGTCCCATCCTCCCAGCCCCAGCAGTCACCAGCTGGTGTGCACCCCAAAATGAGGCAACACTTTGCACAAGAATTAATGAGCCAAGCCCAATGACGTCGGACGATTCACCCCCTCTCCATTTAACCCGGAGCTAGTCAGTCCTTCAGACCTGAGCACAGCACAGGGATGAAGGCATGTGTCCTGGGATGATTCAGCATCTGGACATCGGCTTTTATTAGCAGGGCCGGTAAAACATTAAAGGAAGCCGGTAAGTAAGAACCTGGGAAAGAAGCAGCAGGTGAAGGAGCGGTCCTGCACTCGGTCCTGCACTCGGGCGCAGGGATGCTGGGAGCGGGGCTTGCTGTCGCTGCAATCCTGGAGAAATATTTCCCTCTTGTGGACAAACATAAACAGCTTCCAGGCAGGAGCGGGATGCTTGTGTCCCTCTGCAGAGCCAGCTCTCCCCAGGACTCGGGCACCCCCCGGTGTTGTGGGGTCCCAGGGCTCCTGCCCCAGAGCAGCGTCCCGGCGGCACCGCGGCGCAGGACGTGCCAGCTTCCCAGGCTGCCCCTGTCACGCACTTACCCACCACCCCGGGCACTGCTAGAGCCGGTGCTGGGCTGTGCTCGGCCCACGCAGCGTCACGGCTGTCAGCCCTGACAGCATCCCCGG
The DNA here is from genome assembly GCF_000699145.1 of Aptenodytes forsteri. Taxonomy (NCBI): domain Eukaryota; kingdom Metazoa; phylum Chordata; class Aves; order Sphenisciformes; family Spheniscidae; genus Aptenodytes; species Aptenodytes forsteri. Next base: position 3,596 of record NW_008804514.1, read on the forward strand.
GCCGCATCCCGCCTGCCTCGACCTGGCTGACCCGGATCAGCCCAGCAGCCCTGGCCTCCCTTCCTCACCCTGCCTGCAATCGTGACCTCCCTGTCCTAATCCTCTGCTCAGCACACCCTCCGAGCTCCCTCCCTCCTTCCTGGGTGTGCCCGCACTCGGCACCCATTCCTGGCTCTGTGCCCACTTGCTCAAGCTGCCCCGGCTCCACAGCAGGTGCAGAGCCCCTGGTGCACCCTGAACCTCCTCGTCGCAGCGGAGACCACTCTGCCCCATCCCCACGGGGGACGGCACACCCCATTGCAGGGCCGCTGCAGCCCGGCTGGCATCCCTCTCCCTGCGAAGCCCCAGGAGAAGCTTGCAGATGCCCTGACCCCATCCAGAGCTGGCTCATACCCCGAACTGACCATGCTGTGACGCTCCTGGAGCTGGTTCTGCCTCCAGCACCGACCTCAGGTAACATCCTGCACCCTGGGCTGGGTGAGATGTGAGCCACACACACCCCCACCCCAGCATCGGGCTGCGAGTGGCTCCAGCTTGGCAGGAAAAGCACGAAAAGCTGAAGCTTGGCTGCAATCCCTGCCCAGGGCTTCCACCAAGGCGGGTGTCCAGGCGCTTTGCCCCCACTCCTGCTCCGGGACCCAGAGCATCTGCATGCAGGATAAATCCTGAGCTGCCGGCCAGCTCCTAAACCTGCCCACAAAGGCACTGGGAGAGCACCTGGGTTTGGCTCAGCCCCCTACCAGGCAGCACATGCTTGAAACTGGGAGCAGACTGGTGCCTGGAGCACCTCCCCAGCAGGGTAAGCCCCGCTGTGAGTTGGGGCCAGGGGGGAGAACAGCAGGGGTGGGCAGGGAAAGTAGCCGCTCCATGGGGCTCCAGGTGCTCTGCGCTGCTCTTGGGACTCCTGTGGGCTCCGTGCCCGGGTGGCACCCAGCCATGGCGCCCGGGAGCAGGGGAGGAACCTGGATGTTTCTCTTCCAGCCGCAGACATAGAGGCAGCATCAGCATTTAATGTCAGAGCAGCAGAAAACAGCATTCACAGCCTGTGGGATCTCCAACCTGAGGGGCACCAGTGCCCCCAGCCCTCCTGCACGTGCACAGCACTCCCTGGCCCAGCTCACTCCTCCAGCTCGCCTGAGTGCTCGGCTCCATCGCGGCGCAGACAGCGGTGAGCCGCCTCCTCCGCGCTCCCAGGCCCAAGCCTGCGGTCAGAGTGGCGCTGCTCTCCTGGCCTGGCTCGGTCCAGCCCCTGGCCAGCCATGGGCATCCCAGCCCTGTCACTGCCGCTGCCACAGGTAGGTCTGGATGGAGCTGGCCGGAGCCACGGCTGCGATGAGGCCAACTGTATCAGCCAGCCCGAAGGTGATGTTCTGCGGGGACCTGGAGGGCGAGGAGCAGCGGGGTCAGACCTGCGGCAGCTCCCGAGCACCAGCAGTGCACAAGGCCCAGCAGGAGGAACCACACACACACAC
>NW_008804515.1:0-5079 GCF_000699145.1 Aptenodytes forsteri
CAGCTGGAACTGGCTCTGTCCAACATGGGCGCAGGTTCTGGCATCTTCTCACAGAAGCCATGCTTGTAGCCCCCGCACTGCCCAAACCTTGCCACACAAACCTAATACACTGATGCTGTATCTTTTGAGGCAAACTAGGTTGTCTGGCATCTGCCTAGCCATAAAGATTCAGCACCTTCCTTCCCTGACCAGAGAGGTTTCCAAAAGCAGTAACAAACAATTCTGGCATTACTTCCAAAACCTCTTGGAAGTGTAAAGATCTGTGTGAGCAATAGGCCCTCACAGAGCCTCGCGAAAAGAATCTGATGCCACACCACTGCCAGTAGTCCCTAGCAGGCAGCCTGCAGCTAGACGGTGGTGTGTCCAGCTAGTTATGCCAAGTCACAGTTCATCAGTGACCTGGCATAGCTATCTCTACCCAGCCAAGGTTCTCTCGAACTTTTTTCTGTAGGCAAGATGACTAAGTGCCAAAGCACAGCTTAAAAACCCATGGGACAAATCTTCCTTGCTCCCATTCTCTTCCCCAAACCCTTTCCTTTCTCTGCTTTCCTTCCCATTTGTGGACTCCCTTCTCCTTCATGCACTAAATTAAGTCCATTTCAGGCCTGTATTCCTTTCTGTCTCAGTGGAGAACACAAGAGGAATACGGAGGGAAAATGGTGCTTTGAATGGGAGGAACTAGACAGTCCTTTTTCTTTATTTGCTTTTTGGTATTGACTCTCTCTGGTATGCTTGGTGTATTCCAAGCCGATTTGACCATGGACATATGTACCAATTGATCTAGGCCACCTACTAGTAAATATTTTTCTGCTGAGCCTGTTGATTTTGTTTGTATGAGGTGATTTAGAGTTATTTAGAAGCCAGTGGCATTTCAATTGGAAAATAGGCAGTATTATAAAGTTCTTCTTAACAGCTACCCTGACCAGGTACCTCTCTCATCTTCGTAAGCCTGCTTATGTCAAGAGAGAAGTGCACTGATGAGACATTATGAAATAGTGTATTCTTAATGACTTTGTAAGGGTAGGAAAAGCATTAAATACTAATATAACATTATGTCCTACTGAAGGGAAGCGTGTCAGACTTTAAACAAATCTTGTTTCAGAAACCTACCTATTTATAGTGGTAGTCACTATAAAAATATTCACTTATTATTTTTCTTTAGATATTTCCAGCAATCAATTCTGTTCTTCATGATGCCAGGAAAACTAGAGATATGCACAAAATTATTCATTTAATTTTCAGATTATTAATTTTCAAATGTATCATTTTTGTAAAATTTCTTTTGAACCATGGACTGACATGTGCACAGACTGGTAAGGTAATAGCTCATTTCCTTTGGGGATTAGCTATTTGTAAGCTAACACTACCTTCACGTAGGAAAGAATGGAGAGGATGACAAGTGGAAGCTAAAAGCAACTGACAAAAGAGTCTGAACAAAACTGTAGTTTTCCTGACGGTGCAAACCTGTCCTGAACAAAGTGCTGCACCATCCTGGTTAGGAAATGGGGGATAAAAGTAACAGTGACACCTGATAGTGTGATGAACTCTCACAGTCCCTTTGGAGCAACCATTGTATATTCTCCATTCCTTTTTAATCATTCCAGTCACCTACAGGCAGTTCCCTCTACTATTGTAATAGTAAAAAGTGAAGATATTTTTAACTGGTGAATGTTCATTTGACATTTTGAATGCTTTCATCCTATTATTTAGGGTAGAAACACTGTTTCTCACTAAATAAAAAGATTTCAAGTACAGTAAATTCAACACAAGGTGGCAAAGAGCTTTGATTATGATATTTCAACAGCATGAGAATCAACTGTAAAGGCTAAAAGAAAATTCTGTTACTCTGTGGGAGAACAATCTTCAGAACAAAGGCTTTTTACTACCTAGGACTTTACTAAGTTTTAGATGCTGATTTCCCTCACTTTTCTTTTCAACATTGGAACATCCCTATTAATGCCTTTTAGACTGGAACATCATGCAGGGAATTAAAAGGGCACCACAATCTGGATGTTGAGGTCTATTATCACAATTTACTTAATTATAAAGTTATGCTTATATATATAGCACCTAATAAAAGTATGAAAGTGAAATAACAAAGGTATTGCATTCAGAGAAGTGTTGTCCAGACTGACAAAAAAAATATATTTCTCGACCTACCTAGACACATACACTTTAATGCATTTAAATCCTGATGCAGAAAAGCACACAAACACATGCTTTCAGGTGGTGATCCCTGAACTTGATGCATCCTGAGTGACAATTCAGTCTGTCCCCTAACTGTCTGGGGAGATGTAGGTGGATAGCACGATCTTACAAATGTCAAACAACACACTGCCAGACAGACATATGGGGGAGCACAGCTTCTGCCTCTAGTTTGTGGATATAGCACAGAGATGAACATGTGTAGAGATGGATGTGCCCTGGCCCTGACCTCAGTGACGCTAAAGTCCTGTCACTTGCTCTGGCCCCATGCTGGGACCAAGCACACTAGCTGAGTGCTTCTTGGTGAGCTTGCACACACCTGGGTCCTCACTGCTGCAAATTGTCTCACTGGGTATAAGGGAAGAGGGATGGCATCATATGGCCCTGACTGTCCTAGAGTGCTGTGGGTATCTGGCAGTGACACCAAGACATCAAGTAATATAAAGGATGTTGGGGTCTTCTTCAAAGACCTCTCCTTTAAAGGTCCCCTTTGAACTTTTCAGGCATTATTTGGTAGCTTCAATAGCATCAGCAGATATAAGGCTCACTTCTGTTTCTGCATTGAGAAGTCCCTCAGTGCACAGGATCTTTATTAGAAGGTAATTTCTTCCGATTATTTGTTTAACTACACTTCATTTTAATTTCATTCACTTTTGCCTTGATGACTGTACCTTGAATGATCTATATTGATATTTGTTTGGTGGGTTGTGGGGAGCCCCAAACTGTCACCTCTACCCATTAAAAACACTACACCAACTGCAAGTTAATTCATCCACCTTCATGCTGCTTTAATAGGAATTCAGCACACATTACTGTTAAGCAAATGTCACTGTCCCCTCATTATCTGCTTTATAGGGATGTTTTTCTGGATTCTAAAGTCATGGAACTTTGTTAAACTATGTTCAATCAGTGTGCAAAGATGATCATAGACACCTCAGGTATGTCCTTATAAGTCAATCCTTACGTTACCTAAAACTAAAGGGAGAGGCAGAAGCATAAATGATGGAGGGGAAACCCCAGCTTAAACATCACTTTCTGTTTTTTGAGCTGTCACAGAATCACTACTGAATTTTGGGGGATGAGAGAAACAGAAAAAGGCAAAATGGGAGTAGGGATTTCGAAACACATGGATCATATTCATGATAATATGCTGTCTTCATCTCTCACGACATATAACCTACTACAGTCAGTTCAAATACTCTTCTGAGTTGTAAGCAGATTGATGTAGGACAAAGCATTCCTCTACAGAAAGATTTCAGTAGAAGTTCTGGTCATGCACTGCAATTCACCCTGGACACAAATATTCTTCAAGTGCTGAAGCTAGCGAGATTGTATTGGTGGATGAAAAATCAGTCTAGAGCGCTGATATTTTACAATATCTCCAGCAAAAATGAAAATTTTGGCTCATCATTGGGAATGATAAACTTCAACTTAGTATTTGGATAGATAAATAGATAAATAGATAAACTGCAACACAGTAGCCAAAACTGTGGTTTTGTTAACATGTAGATTGTCCTATGGACTTCAAATACAGATCAACAGGCCTAATTTTAGGACTGAGGTTACACAGGTTACAAATATTTTTTGGACATTTGAAATTCAAAACAGTGATAATGTGATCTCTAATTTTACAAGTACTCCTTCTTACTGAAAATGTAGAAAACCATTGTAAGAGCTTTCAGCTGAACCATTTGGAATAACTGTATCTCTTTTAAAGATATATGCTACACTGTGTACAATAAGATGTGCAGTAATCTGCCTTAAAATGCATATCATCCTGTATATTACATTCACAGAAAAGATCCTGTTGAAGTTAAGATGATGTGTGTGCATGTGGATTTTAGTCAATCTTATGATACCAAAGGTCAATGTTGTAAAAAGAGCTATTAGAGCACAGTACACATCCTGCAGTATTAATATTCTTTCTGGAGTGACTCCAGTCATATTGGGAAGAAAATGTCTTTGCCATAATGTTGAAACTACTCCTATAGCATTTTTCTTTTAATAATATATTTGTGTGTATCACAGTGCCTACTTACTTGTATTTTCAAGGCAAGCCACCAGCTGTTAGCAGTTCACCTGGCTATTCTTTTGAAGTTCTGAATCCTAGATCATTACAAATCAACATCCAGAAGCTTCAGATGCTCTGTTTAAATGATCTGAGTAAGTTCCGTGAAATGGGACTGAATAATTTGTAGAAGCAGATTCAATACAGAAGCAGTGGTATGCATTGCTTTCAGTCTAAGTGGAAGCATCATGGAAATAAGCACTCAAATTTTATCCTGACTCGTCCACATTCTTTCAAGTCCCAGAAACAGAGGTAAGCAGGCCGTTCACACGTTATGTTTACACGTTACTGTTAAAGACTGCCCATTGGGCAGCACTCCGGCCAGATGCAACATAATTAGTTGACTGAGCTCCCAAATGATTAATAGTTCCTCATTGTTCCTACACATCTGCAGAAACTCTGAACTATGAACACAAACTCGTGAAATACTTATGCTCAGGGAAAGGGATCTAAGGCATGAGAATAACACTCTTATCCTACTCAAAGTATTGACTAAAATACTAATTCTGAGATAATGTGGGCTAGTGCTCAGTAACATAGTTGTAATAAGTGTGTTACAGTTTCCCTATGTAGCTACTGTGATCTTTGCCAACTTAAGATACTGAATAAAATTCATACTCTTTGCTGCTCTTTGCTCAACATTAGTTATAAGGAACTGCAGTCAGAGCTTTAATACTTAAAGTATGCTGTGAAATATTTAGCAATAATGTTAGTACTTTGACCTTTACAATATCCTACAGCTTCATTGGCTACCCACTTTGTCTACTTCCCCACAGGTTAGAGAGGCAGTAAAATAATAGGAAACA
>NW_008804516.1:0-5084 GCF_000699145.1 Aptenodytes forsteri
AAAAAAAAAAAAAAAGCACAACTCGGGCTCAAAAACTATCGTATTGAATTTACTATAGTACTTTCCATGTTTTCTACCTCCCAGCAACCCACAGAAACTGTCCCATGCTACACGGATTCTAATCTCATAGGAATCACTCCATGCCTAAGAAATCCTTTCCCAGAGTGCAAAGTGCAGGGCTCTTCTGCCTTGCCAGGTGGGATGTCACCCTTCTTGTGCCCCAGGTTGCGTGGAGACAACCGTAGCTCCAGAACACAGAGCCAGGTTTTCTGGTAACCTACTCCTCTCCTTAGCAATCCACATCCACAGACACTTCTGCCTGTCTTTCTATCGCTGGAGCAGCCTGGCTCAGTCCCAACAAATGCCTGAGAAGCTACTTCTACAGACTGCTGAGTCCCATGGAGTTGTTCAAGTAATTGCCTTGTATGCCACAGGCCTACTACATTCACTGTTTCAATTCTAATTGGCTTATAGAGCCTACCATAAGCAACAAGCGTGTTCCCAGTTAATTCGTGCTGATTTTCCATACTAGCATTTCCCAGCAAAATTAAGAATAAAATCAATTATCAATCAATCATCATGACAGAGTTTCAAGAACATATAATCTACCTGCAAATTAAAACTAACGACAGAGTTAAAAAGGCCTCTGAGGGTACCCTGCACGGTTGCACGGACTTGCTTTTCACTGCTGTCAAGCAACAAACATTCATTCTGGTTGTGTCAACACTCTTCTGGGAACTTTATTCAGCACCAACAGTAAGGCTAATTCAGACACGGTGCTGCACTCCTCCAGTTTCTCAGGCACTTCATTCAGCTAGGACAGCTTCACACAGTGGTTCTCTCAGCAGCCAGATCAAAGACACTATTTTTCCTGCACTCTTCATCATGTATCTTGGTATCCCTTTCTTCTCCATTGATACCATATATCAGCAAGTGTCTCACCCTCTCAAAGTAAGTTTGCTGTGTTCACATCTATCCCAGGTCTGTTATTGCCCTGACATAAAGTTGCATATTATTAGCTTAGCTTTAGCCAGAGCGGTGATTCTTCCTCAAGACCTCCAAAAGCCTGTTCCATTTTGTGGGGAAGCCTCTCAGGTACCAAGCACAAGTGGCAGTGTGCAGAAGCCATCTCCCAGAGGAACCACTGAGCATGCACAAATGTGTGACCTGTTTTTCTAAAGGCACCTGGCAGAACCTGAAACACCAGGCAGAGAAAAATATTTTTAGCATTGGCCATCTCTCCTGAATTTCTCCCGCTCCAGGAAATGGAAAGTGTTCTCTCTGCAAAGTTACTCAGGAAAAAATGGACCAAGTATTCAGCTCAGTTTCCTAGCAAATAAGGCTAACTGGCAAAGTACAGCTGTGTATATTCATGTATGCACAGCCTCTCAGCCAGTCTCCATTTAATCAGCTTGTAACACCTCACCACTTTCAGCTAGCTCTGACAGAGGAACAGAGAGCTATCATGTCCCAAATTCTTAGTGAAAACAGGTGGCCAAATAGCAGAAGGATCTTACTAATATTCTTATTGATGGAGAAAGTGCAAGAAAAGCCTGCCTCCAGCACCTGAGGGTTCACACAAGGTAGAGGTTATGGAGTCATCGGTGAAAATCTATACCTAGCTAAGGCACAAGTCAGCACCATGTTCAGGGAAACTGTCACTCCCATGGAGAGTCTCTGGGATCTGTTAAGTGTTGAACTCTTGCTGTAGCTGTAATAGTTACATTAAAAATCTGATCTGTCATGTATTACAAATGGATTGGAAATGAGGATTTTTGGACAATTTCTTGAATAGTCCCCATGGGTGGGGACTGCTCCTGCTGTAGCTCTTCTGCCCACCACCTGATTTCCAGCCAATAAGGCAAACAGCTTCACATCTGGCTTCTGCCTTTGGGTGAGGCAACTTCTAGGAGTATGATTTAGGAATCCTGTTCCTGTGCCCTGCGAAAAAAGGGCATGTCCTAGAGCTGTTACCTTTTCACTTAATGTACCTGATGCGCAGGACTAAGGACTTGATCGGCTGTGGATATCTGTTACGAACTGTCTTTTCTTGTATCCCAGCACAGGCGTTCTCAGCCCTGCGAGCACTGAGCTGCAGCTGTCTCCTGCCACTGCATTTGGAAACACAAGGCTACCTGTAGCAGCCTCCAGCTCACCACGGAGTCACATCAGCCTCCAGGTCATCAGTCTCCCCATCTGCTGCTGCACCGCTCCAACACTCCTCTCATCTCTTCCATCTCTGCCACACTCTTTCCCCAGTACCTACACAGTCTTGCCCAGACGTAATCCATAGCCATTTCCAGATGACAGCCATTGCCTTGGGCTGTGTTATTTTCCACAGGGTGTGTCATTCTTGGCACTGTTTCCTGAGATGGCAGCTTTGAGCTCCACATTGCTCAGCCTCTTCTCACCACATCCTCAGACAGAGTATGCAGCTTACCTGGCCCAGCCTCTCTGGCTTGTCAAGTGTTCAATGGCTTTTCTGATGAAAGCCCAGGTCTCCCATAGTCACTTGTTCTCTCTGTATTTTGTCCCCAGTCTTGGTCCCAGCAGCCTTCCCTTGCCTGCCTTCTCCTTTCCCCAGGCCGGCTTCCCAGCCACAGCACAAGGAAAAGCAGCACCAGGGCAGAGCTGCCAGGAGCAGCAGGTCGGGGGCTGTCCCGTGCCAGGGATGAGCCGAGGGCAACCCTGGTGTGGGCAGCATCCTTGCTGATGGGCGCAGTCCTGCAGCATCTGAACAGGGCAGGCAGAGCTGGGCTCTGGTAACAGTGCCTACTGACAGCCCAAGACCAGGCAAGGAGATGAACCAAGTCCAGGGAATCCCACCAGGAGCAAAAGGAGAGGGAGTCAGAGACAGGACTGGTGACAAGGCTACCGTATGGGCTCAAGTCCATCCAGGAGATAGGGCCAAAGACAAGACTGGAGACAAGCCACAACATACATCTGGAGTCCACCCAGGAAACAAGCTACCTACAGCGTCACTCTAAGGTCTACCCCAGAGAGAGACACTCCTGCAGCACCACTCAGGCAAGGTGTGAAGGACAGAGCCTGAGCTTAAATGGGGCTCCCAGGCCCATGTGCAGAGGGGTGGGTGGAGACGCCAGGTGAGGCTGGTAGGGGCCATCAGGGCCTACTAGTGCTCACAGGGCCCTGACACTGCCCTCCCTCCTGCACTGGGGGTAACACTCCTCTCCCTTGCGTCCCACCAGACTGCTGCATGCAGCCTGCTGCACTGCCAAAAGCCACCTCTGCCCAAGCACATGGGGACACCTAGCAGCCCAGAAGGGTGTCAGGTGGAGCAGCATCCACTAGCAGCATGGCCACCCCAGCCTGCTGAGCATGGGCAGTGTCCAGCTCCTCCCTAGCCCCCTCCACATCTCCAGACTCTTCTCCTGGTGTCCTGACTCCCAGAATGGGGTGCATGGTTCATGCCTGTAATGGGGCAGGTTAAATCTTGTTTTCAGTGTGAAATTAAGCCCAGAGAAATGCACTCTTTTAATAGAAATTAACCCCAAAGCCCTCACCCTGCCCCAGGGATTTTATTTGCATGCCTCAAATAAAAACCATGTACGTGGTTTCATGTTTGACATCTGGCCTGCTAAAGCATGACCTCTGCTTTTGCACTTGTAACCAAGCAAAGACCAAGCCCAGCAATGAAAAAAACTTCTGAAAAGGCTCATGGCTAGCTCAGTGCTTGCAGAGGCAGGCACTGAGTGTTATGCTGCCAAGATTTGGGGGGTCAGGGCTTGGAACCAGGGTAACAGCTCGGCCACTTCTGGCAACACTAAGGCTTTTCGGGAGGAGGCCTAGAGGAGCTCTCTGAAAGTGCTCACCGTGCCAGTAGGCAATAACTTGAGGGGGACTCCAGTTCCTTGGGGGCACGTCTATGTCCTGAGCCCCCGAGACTTCAGGAGGAGGCTTCAGAGTCCCAGAGTGGAACCAGCAACAGAAGGAAATTACTCTGAAAACTGCTGAAAATTAGAGAGAAATTGTTTGAGAAGTATTGCCAGAATACGTGTAGTTTACCTAAAAGCACTACAGATAGGATTACTTTGGAAACAAGCAAATTTTCCTATGTATGCATCATGTGATAATATTTTATGATGCACCGTATCTGGGATATATCGATCAGCACAAAGGAGAAGCAACAGGAACAGCAATCACAACCTAACCTGTGCTTCTTACTTATGTTGTAAATGTATTTATCACAGCCTTATTTAGGCAGACTGCAAATTACATCCCTAACTGGATCATGACCACGTTTGTGAAAGGGGCTGCAAGGGTAACATTGCACCCACAAATCGAGAAGCCATTTTGCCCTTCCTGGCAGGGGTGGAGGAGTCATTTTACAAGGATCAGCAATAATTGCTACAAGGCTTAGGGGAGTTTATGCGGAAGCTTCCCCAATTGCCTATCATGAACTCTCAGATGTACAACAGTGCAAAACAGAGGGAATCATAAAAATAACTCCAGTGTAGCTTCTAAAAATAAAACTCATAAATGTTCGTGAAAATTTTTAAAACACAGAAAATCGCAAGGTGACTGCTGAAGCTACCGGAGTGTTCTGTATTCAGTAGTGTAAATTACAGCGAATCTAATAGTAATGTCTTCCAATAGCTGAATCTTGGTGGGGAAATGAAGTTTTGCATTGTGAATAGCATACTAAGCCCTCTTTGCATTGAAAAGTGATTAAAAACTTCATTGAGAGGGGCTTTTTCCCCCTCTGTGGCCACTAATGCTTCAATAATAATTGAAGGCAGAAATAATCTATTTACTTGGTAATTTTCAAGACAACAATAAACTGAATGCTTTGAACTTTGGCAATGCACCATCATTTGCCATTGGTAATATTAGCCTGAACTTCATGGGGTACTCTTCTTGTTTATGGATTAATGAAAAATAAAAATTACTTTGCTTCCAGCTAAATGTCTAGGTCCCAGGCTGCAAAATAGAGCAGAGGAAACTCTAAGCAGATCAGAATTTCACCTTGAAAGTTGTGTAAAACAAGTCTAGAATGATTCATAGAATCATAGAAGATCTCAGGTTGGAAGGGAATCATAAAAATCGTCAAGTCCAACTCCCTG
>NW_008804517.1:0-5276 GCF_000699145.1 Aptenodytes forsteri
CAATGATTCTATGATTCTATGATTTTCTACTCTTTCTCCCCATAAATTTCCAATATTTGTTTTCATAGGGATCCATCTGATTTTGCTGTTGCTGTTAGTATGTAGCACTTCATCAGTGCCCAGATGTCTCCAGTGTGCCCTCTGAGCAACAAGGAATTGTATTTCCAAGCAAGTTCTCCTCTAACTCCCTTTCCCAAGACCTTTTCATCTTTTCTCTTTCTGCTGAAGTAAAAATATTTTAGGTTTCTGTTTGGACACGGTCCATGACATTCCTGTAAGAGATGTCCACTCACAAGACCATTTTTTCTTTTAGTATCATATCCTTTTTCCCTACACTGTGTGCTTTAGGTAGGTCATCAACAGCTTCTGTTGTGGTCAGCGAACAAGAGTTATGCCTCATCAATAAACCTTTATTTTTATCAGGCATTTTGCCATAGGTAGTTAAATAGCATTTCTTGATGGCTTCTGGTTTGAGGCTAGAACACTACACTTCATAGCATTTAATTACTTTATTTGCTGTATTCTAAATTGCTTGATCTATTGTGATTCTTCCAAAAAGGCTTAGAGATCCAATCTAAATTGTTGGAGAGCTAGCTGGCAAGTGCATCATTTGCACATAGTTCACCTTGCAATATGGATGAGTCCAAGGATGGATAACGCAAATGAAATTCAGATGTAGTTTTTCTAGGTACCCATATTAATTTCACATAATGTCCCCCGTATCAGTGTCAGAAATTCAAACTGCTGCTAGTTTCCAATAACCATCAGCTGTTACGTGAGGCATACTGTCAAATAGATACACCATTTGTAGGATGCAGTCCTTTAGAAATACACACTGAAATGCAATTGGCAAAAATGATAAAAAATGATGAGACAGTTAAATGCCCCTTCTGCACAGACAAAATGCTCAAAAATTCAGTAGCAACACATAAATAAAAAAGCTCTAATAAAACTGGTATTCTGGCAACCAAATTTCATTTTGGAAAAGCTACCACACAAATAAAGCCAACTCAGATTTTGCCTCCTGATGGTATCAATCACGACCCTAAGGCTCTGACTATATGTTTTGCTTCCACTTGTTGACAGCTCTTTGCTATTCTCAACTCTGTTCACAAACAGCAGCAAGTTCCAAACGTGGGTTACTATCATTATTATTCTTTTATATGAAAAGACTTATTATCTTATGAAAACTTACTATAATGCCTGCATAATAGCATGTTTATCCAAGTACTGAAGTCATGATACAGTTTTTAGTAAATTCTTACTTAAGCAAAACTCCAGTTTATTTAATCAGGAACAATTTTTATTTGCAATAGGTTTCAAAGTACAGTATGTTGTCTGTATCATAGATTTTTACCCATTAAAATTGTACAAAGAGAATTTTTTCTCTTAAAAACTGTAAAATAGTAAAAGTGACTTTGCAAATATATAAAGAAAGCAGATGATAAAATTAGTGAGTAAGCAAAAAGAAAGAGCTATCAAGGCAAATAAAGGCTATGAAAAGTTGCAATGTTTTATACCATTAGTTGTACTCACTTTTCCCTCATCTCTTGGGCTGTCACTTAAATGTACAACTGGTCCAGGGTGAGTCTTTGTGGATCTGCAACACAAAAATCAATTCAAATCTGTGAATGTTTTTTGTATGAAGAGCTAGATGCTTACCTTAATTTCTAGGTGTGTTAACGTGTACCTCCAATGGTTTAAAAGTCATTCTAAAAAGCCCAGCAGCAGAAGATAACTATCTGAAAGTTATCCATATCTTTTCATGTTCTCCTCTATTTCCCTTTTGCTGTTACATGCAAAGATTCTCCTTTGTTGATGAATCCTTTCTTCTATTTTTTAAAATCTCACTATTCCTCCTATTACAGTATTTTTTTTTCTCTCATTTCTAAGGCATTTTTGCCTTTTCTGTTGTCGACTCCCTCTCTTTCTGCCCTCCCTCCTTACTTGCTCGATTTCAAGGCTAATCTGCCAAGGATTTGCAAAGTCTTCACTGGATTCATTTCAATTACTGATAACAAGCCTCACCAAGTTCCAATCTCATTAATGACAGGGCTTCAGTAATCTCACCTACACTGCTCTATCAGGTAGCTTCTTAGCATTACTGCTGCGGGATTTCAGAAATGGAGCATCTTGCCTGTGTCTATTCTGTAAAGCCTTATGACATCTTCAGACCAGCTAATACAGTTACACCCACAATGCATGTTCAGTGAGGCTCCTCAGCCATAAGATTCATCCCATGAGTCTTCATAAGCCTCTATAAAGATTACCTATTGTTCTTGCTGTCCCCTCTCTTTTTGTAACATGTACCAACAACGTAGTATGCAACTTAGTACAGGGACTGCTGCTTGAGTCATTGTTGTCCAGCACCTGACAGCAAACGCAAATCATAGGAAATTGAATGGACAGATGAAGATTTTTCAACTGTCATCTCTTCTGACCAGACCTTTAGGCCCTGGCAGTCATACAGAGCAAGAAACAAGCAACAGTCCACAAAGTCTTGAATGCCTGCACAGAACAGGACCTTTCTTCCATCTAAGTTCTGGGGTCAGAGCACATGTGCCTTGGAGTTCAGCTTAGGATCTAGACTTGCATGGCTGGTCTTGGTTCACCAAAGGTCAACGGGAAAAGAAATATGGCAGAGATTGGCAGGGCCCATAAAGCTAAGAATTTATCTGGAAGCCATACCTAAAACTACCTAGGCTCCAAGTTGAAAAACAACCTGCAAGAGAAGTAAAGAAACAAACCAAAACAAGGTTCTCCAGCCAAACTGCTCAAAGGATTTTCCTAAATTAACAGTGTTCCTCTTCCTTTGGCTCAAATACTGCACTATAGCAAAACTGGCCTCTTTGTTCTACCAGGTCAGACTCCAAATCAAGATTGAGAGTGGTATGCAAAAATTCCCAAGCAACTCAAACATTAAAATACCGTGGAGTAATCCATATCCTCATAGACTCCTCCTTCCCAAAGCAGTATGATCCAACACTCTTGAAAGCATGCACACTTTCCTCTGGCCTCTATTTTTTGCCCATAGAATGTTTTAAGTATTTCAGCTATTTGGTCACGCACCAAAGCTGGGCCAAAGCAGGGTGGCAAAGACCTTGTCTGATATTTACCCCTGAGCTAAAGACAATGAAAAACTACTCCAGACGTCCTTAGACCTTCCAAACTAAGTTTATTCCAGGCCAAAGAGATAGAAAACTTCAAGTCACCTAAAGGCCAGACAACCTTCCAAGACTATACCCCACGCTTCACATATATTTTAACATTACTGCTAGCTGCATACATAAAGCTAGTGGTGATGTGGCAAGTCCCTTCCTTGGTGAACCTTCTCCATGAGATGATTCCATGCCACCATCTTCAGCTTTGGCAGATCATGTTACCACAGATACCTGCAGCGTGTTACTTTTCTACATGAGGTCTCGGTGAGCAAGGCTTCTGCAAGAGCTTTTTGCAACACATCCCAGCACAGAAGTGAGATCAGCAGGAAAGCAGTGGACAGCCAGTTTATACAGTAATATTCTATGCAGACTGTCTTTAATGGTGCCAGCAGCAAATACCCATTTGGCTTAAGACATGGAACGCAACAATTTTTGCAGAGATGCAATTAGTGGGAGATCTGGCTGTCATTCCTATTCAAGCCAACTCCCCAGAGGGGACCCCTCTGTTTCTGAGTAACCTGTACTGGAATAAAAAAATCATTTCCACAACACCAGATCTTGGAGCAGGCGGGGTAGGTAGGCAGTGATGGGGAACTGAGGGGTGAGATGAGGATATTTGCAAGCAGTGCTTAGACCCACACACGTCTTGTACATCTGTCCTCAGGGAGTGAATATGACATCTTGGGACATTCTAGGCTGCTTTGAACTTTGTTTCTGACATAGGTTCACCTATCATCTGAACAGAGTATGTTGATGGAAAGAACTAGGTCTGTTTGGGGTACATACTGCCTATGCCATGACAGGCACAGGAGGAAGGATAAGAATAAGAGGAAAAACTGTGAAGAGAAGAGGCAGCATAAGAAATTTTACTTTTTAGCCAGATAAGAACCACTGACAGATGACAGAAGAGGGAGCAGAGCCAAGCAAACATCAGGCATGACTAAGCTGGCAACAGACAAAATGGTGGAAGGAGCACATGCAGACTGAGAAGGCATATTGGTTTTGGCCGGTTATCCCAGCCCACTGAACCAACCAGTATGCAGCTGGGTTGCTTGGCCATGCCAGTATTGGTATTTGATCAGGAACAGTGGCAAAATCGGAGCAAATGGAGGGAGAAAGGGAAAGAGTATACTGTCTTTCTAAGCTAAAGGTTGATCCTATCTAGGCTGCTCTTTGTACTTACCAATTTTAAAAGTCAAGAACAATTTAAATAAATCTGTGCAACCACCGTTTTCTTTTTAAGATATATAAGTCATTGCTTACCAAAGAATGTATCCACTTGTCTTTGGTCAGAAGCAAACTCTTACATGAGCTGTAGTCACCCTACATTACATCTAACTTTAGGCTAATTATACTTTCATTGTCACACAAACTGATTGTTCCTCTGTAAATGATATAAAACTGTCTTTTACTACCAGTCTTATTTTGATCTTATATTCTTGCAGGGGCATAGCCTCAGATTTCCATGCTAAGACCTCAGCTAAAAGGGGTAACCTTCACTAATACAATACATTTTCCTACCTCCTCCATTTCTCTGTCTTGAATCTGTTGTAAACAATAGTTGGAGGATCCTGGGAGGTTTGCATCCTGAAACACTAATAAAATTTCTTTTTGCTTTTCAGGATATTAGGCACTTTTTGTTTCTTTTAGGAGTATTATCTTTTTATTATTAGGTCCCTAGCTATTTCTTTCGTTTTGTTGAGCAAGAGCTTCATATACATTATCAGCAAAGTTGATACCAACGACAGCAGTCTGTGCACTAACTGTATGAGATTTTATTTTTCCTCATTCTCTTTCCTCTATATTTGATATAAGTATTCTCTTAATATTTATATTATCTTACTCCTCAGTAATTTAATAGTTTAGTTGTTTTGTATTATAACTGACTTGGTCAGGCTTCTCCCACTTTCTTCCATTTTTATTATTTTAGTCTGTCAGATAATGTCACTCTACCAAAAGACTCAATTAACCATTGTTTTGCTTTCACACGTACACCACCAGCCTTTGGTTTCATTCTTGTTAGCTCTTTTATGTCAAATATTGGATGCAGGTGTCAAGGTGTTGGCAGCGGAGAGATACAGAGGGATCTCTGTGAGGAGAGGCCAGGGCTGCCCC
>NW_008804518.1:0-5318 GCF_000699145.1 Aptenodytes forsteri
GCGCGCGCGTGCGCACGTGCGTGTACATGCACCTATTGGGAGTTCATGCTCAGGCTCACTGCTAGCAGGACATGAAAACGAGGGTAAGGAGCAGTCGTTCAACTCCTCCATCCAGGACTGCAGGGATTCCCTAGCTCTTTTAGTACATTAGATTCAGCTACTCTTAACACACACTTGACCACAGCTCTCAGAATCTCTTAAAATTCATCAAATTTGAAATTGTCTATGTGAGTTACATTAGTTCTTGTCACTGATTAACGTTTGGGCATGTGGAATTTTTTTAAGGGCTTGGGTAGGGTTTTTTGGTAATTCCAGGTTCCTCTGTTCCAGATTATGTCTGTTAGGAAACTCCTCTTCTAGTCTCAACACCATAGCAGTAATCACAGGCTCAGTTTGGTCATAAAGACTCAGATTGATTGTTTACAAGACATAGCTGAAACACATTTTTTCCAAACAGGTTTTTAGCACATATGTACCCACGACATGGCATCGGCACAAAGAAAATAGAAAGTTCCACCGGGTGGAAACTATTCCATGAAAACACTGTATAGTCCCAAATGTCCCTTTTGTAGAGTGGCCAGAGGGAGCGTAGACTACCTTACACCGTGTCTTGATACCTCTCTTCAATTCCATACCTACCACCGGGCATTGGTTTCTTATAAGCTCAATAAGAATTCCCCTCACTACTTCTTTGCAGAACTCTCAAACGCCCTTTTCGTTTCTTCCTGTTACCGCCAGGGTCACAGAACAGAGATACTGGGCAAGATATTAATAAAAAGTGAAAATCACCACACCTCGCTAAGCTGCTACAAAACCCCTTTTTGAATTGAAAAATTTAAACAAGAACATCCACATTTTTGGAGTCGTGCTAGTTGGCTACGCGCTAGATGAGACCCAAAAGAGATCTAACGTAAACAGTATGCCATGTGGCCATG
Organism: Aptenodytes forsteri; assembly: GCF_000699145.1. Taxonomy (NCBI): domain Eukaryota; kingdom Metazoa; phylum Chordata; class Aves; order Sphenisciformes; family Spheniscidae; genus Aptenodytes; species Aptenodytes forsteri. Next base: position 936 of record NW_008804518.1, read on the forward strand.
GGCCGTTTATTCCACAAGGTGCAAGCTGTCATTTACTGGGGAAAAGCCAGCCTGCACCAACTGAGTTGGTAGCAGAGATCTCTCTTTGCTTTGGTCCGCAAAGAAAGCACACGTCTAGCCTTCGCCAGCACTAGTGCAGAGCTGAACACCCGGCTGTGTCATGCAGGGAGACCAACAGTTCCTTCACAACTCTCTAGCTAAAAGAAGAGGTGCATCTCTTCATGGACTGCAGGCCCCAGTGCTGAAGTTAGCTTCATTCCCGTTCATTCTGATTCACCCTGCATCGCAATAAAGCTGGTGTTGAAATTCAAGTCTCTTGTCTTCCTACATACCTTGTTACAAAACGTTGTGCCACAACATGACATTGCTTCCAAGCGTATCACAAAAGCGTGTCAAGTCTTCTGTCCGTCTCAGGGGCAGTTGTTCCTAGTGGCCAAGAGTGCTGAAGGGAGCATGTGGGTGCTCAGGGAGGGTGCAGAAGTGCTGCCTGATTGTTCAGTGAGGAAGGATTGTGCTGACAGAAAGACCGTCTATCTTGTTCGTAACGCCCTTTTTGGAAGCTGGGGTCACCATCTTTAGAAGTCTTGAGGAAAGTATTTAACACAGTCAGGGGTAAGTGAGACGGGCCAGAGAGCGGAACTCAGCTCAAGGCTCTCGATGTAGTTGTCTGAACATATGCACTTGATGCCGTTGAAGACACTCGTTTATACCCAAGCCTTTAGAACAAGTCTGTAGGTTTGTGCAAGGACCGACACGACCTGCATGTCATTTTGAAGTGGCAACTTGAAGGCCACGCAGGATACCTCTGAGCATCTGAAGTGGCAGCAAGCTCCTACACTGAGGTATTTGCATCCCGATGGAATTTAGGTGCTTAGCTGACACGGGGACATCTAAGCCTGGATCTCTTCAGGGTCTGTTGCCAACATCCAGGAGTCTGTTCACATCTTATATTGATCCCTTGCATGTTCCACAGGACGGGCACATGTGAAGCAGAACCAAATGGATTCCTGTGCCTTTCTAGAGCATCAGGTGGGGGACACACAAGTTTCTCATATGATGCCTATAGATGCCTTTTCTTAGGCAACCAAATCACACTCGTGCTCTTACAGCGAGTACTGTTTTAAATGCCTCACTGTCAGATGCTTAATGCTATTGCATGGATCTGAATTGTCAAGCTGGAAAGGGTGAAATCTTTCTAAAACCTGTGGGTTGCAAATGCATGGCCAGCTGGGTCAAGGTATCGTCGCCAGAAATCACTCCTGTAGCCAGGAGTTTGCCCTCCATTCTCTGCACCTAGGCCATTAAGCAGACAGTTCAGAGTACCCCTTTATTCTGCCCTCAGTAATCCAAAAGGCAGACACAGCACACCTAGTGTCCGAGAATGTCATATGCTTGTCATCTAACTCAACATGGAACTGCAGTCCAGGCTAAGCCTGAAGGTGGTGAATGTCTGTGCAAAGAACCACAGCAGCTAAAAATGAAGCACTTCTAAACCGCTGCACCCCACACTAAAATTGGGAGTTAGTGCCTAAATATAAGTAGATATCTCGTGCTATTAGAAATGTCCATACTTCACAGGCATGAAGTATGACAAAGGACCTGCAACAGACCTGTTCTGTTCTGGATCCACAGGCAAAGTCTGGCTAGGATACTTGAGGACATTTAACATGTCCGTAGGAGTCTGTGCAAATGCAAATCAACTGTTTCATCATTGACCATAATGTGAATCTGGAAAAGTAGCTAGGCACATACATACATTTCAGTATGCAAATCTAGGCAAGATAAGCCACGCTGCTGAAGCTAGTAGAGGTGAAGCTCACATCCATTTTTAAGTTTACATTTAAACCTAGGTTCATTAGTAAGGTTCCCCTTATACTTAATGGAAAGAAAGAGATCCCTCCAGCGGGTTGACAATATCATTCTCGGGCCTTGCCCACCCAAAAGGGAACACGTGCTAGCTCTCTTCAGCTCTACAGAAGGTCTTAATGACAGGAGAGTCATTCAGCTGCCTAAACAAAGCCGTCAAGTAACCATCTCATACCTTAGATTACTCAGGACAACTGCATGGGGCTGTCAGCTATGCCTCAAGTCCTGCAAGAGACACACGTGCTTCTGTGTTGGAAGCCGGCGACCAGGTGGGGTACCCTAAAACATCTAAAAATGAGGGGAGAAGCATCAAGTCCTTGAAGATCTCCCCTGGTTTAGATCTACTCAATTAACTTCTAAATGTGTTAAACTACATGAGAGAATCAGTAGTTTTTCAGTCTCTTGCAATACAGTGTCCTTTTGACCTCTTTCCTTATAAATACGAGAGGTGGAGTAACCACATTCTGAGCCTTGTCCTTGTTTTAGTCACTTTCCTGCAGGGAAGAGTTTTCTCCCTAACGTTTTTTTCAGGGCAGATCTCACCTCCTGGTTCCTAAGAGTGTAGATCAAGGGGTTCAGAGCTGGGGTGACAGCACTGTGCAGGAGAGACACTTGCACATCCCTTTTAGGGGAGCTTCCTGAGGAGGGTGGTGTATAATTGAAGAGCACTGGTATGTAAAACAGTGCCACAGTGGTGAGGTGGGCGGCACAGGTGCAGAAGGGCGTCCATCTTTCTTCCTGGGACCGGACTCTCTGGAAGATGAAGGAGATGATGTAGAGGTAGGAGAGGACTATGAGAGTGAAGGGGCCTAGAACAATAGAAGTGGTGACGACATTGAGGAGGGTCATGTTGAGGCTGGTACTACTGCAAGCCAAATTCAACAGTGGCTTGATGTCACAGAAGAAGTGATGGATGTGGTTGTGGCCACAGAATCTCAGTTGAGAGGTCATGACTGAGTGCGTCATGGCATGTACAAAACCAGTGGACCAGCTGGCCACAGCCAGCAGCAGACAAGTCCGTGGGCTCATGACAAGGGCGTAGCGCAAAGGGTTGCAAACGGCCACACAGCGGTCGTAGGCCATGGTGGCCAGGAGCACAGCCTCAGTGCTGCCCAGGAGGTGGAAGAAGTGGAGCTGGGCCAAGCACCCACCAAAAGAGATGGGCTGATGCCCAAAGAGGAAGCCAGTCAACATCTTGGGAACAGTGACTGTGGAGTAGAAAATGTCCAGGCAGGACAGGTTCCCCAGGAAGAAGTACATCGGTGTGTGGAGCCGGGGCTCAGATATCACCATGGTCACAATGGCACCATTTCCCAGAAGACTGGTCAAGTAGAGCAACAGAAAGGAGATGAAGAAAAAGTGCTGCAGCCCCTGGATGTCGGTGAGGCCCAAAAGGATGAACTCACTGACCTCTGTCTGGTTCAGCATTGCTAGAACAGTAAGAAGCACGGGCAAAATGTCAAGGTTCCACAGCTGTGAGGAGTAACAGCATTACGAGACTCATCTGTTTCTGTGCTATTTTCATACAAACAAATGCAGAAAAGAGCAAAACATAACACAGGTAATCAAACATAAAAGCTGCCTAGAAACTCAAGAAATGAACTTGGAGAAAAAGAACTTCAATGTAGTCTTCCATTTTTTGTCTAGAACAGAGTAAAATACTACGGAGGGGAAAATATTAAAATAAAACCTTCCATCTATGCGCCAACAGCAGAATACGTAAGACGTAAAAAAGCATTGCTGCTTCTTCACCTTCAGCCACATTCATATTTCAATTCTGCTCATCTGTAACTTCCTGCTACAACCTTTGATCTCATCAAAAAAGCTTCTAACTCATAATGTGCATCGCTCCTGATGCTTTCTTTCTACTATTGTGCCTACATTTCATTAAGCCTGTTTCAAGTTTCACACTTCTAATGGTTGCCGTCTCTTCCAGACTGTTCTTTGATCTTAAAAATGGCACGATTTCCGTTTTTTTATCAACAGCCACCAGAAGGTGCTCCAAAGTATCATACAATCATCAGCATTTCTTTCGAATGTTGCTGAGAATAAAGGAAGAGGATGCCTTAGCATGTGATCACAAACTGTTTTTGTTATTGGACTGTATACTTTGCCTAAAGAATGTCTTTTTGTTGAGCAGCAGCAGGTGAATGGGACAAAAGCCAGCACCTCATCTCCTACCGCACTGTGATGGAGCAAGACTGAATTTGCAGGAGCCGAGTGAGCTGGTGCAAGGTCCAGACAAATCGGCTCATCCCACTGAAAGCTGATCGTACTGCCCCACTGAGACAATACGATCAGTTCTGTCAGTATCGCTAGTCTTCTAAAATGCAAACGAGTAAGCACATGCTTTCACTTTTTTTCTGTTTCAGGTAAGTCTGCTTATCGCTATGGGTAAGTTCTTTATACAATAAAGAACAGAGTCCTGAGATTATTTTACTGGGGCAGGTAGGCACAGGTATTTCTAGCTTACAAGATAGACTGCAGGTTGGGTAGGAAGGCTCTGCAGAGGGACCT
>NW_008804519.1:0-5396 GCF_000699145.1 Aptenodytes forsteri
TTTCCCTTTCTTTGCTGTCCTATTAAACTATCTCTATCTCAACCCACGAGTTGAGCTGCCTGCCAGGTAAAACCACAACCATTAACAAGAACCAGACTTGAAGAAGGAGAAGGACACAGTGGAAATATTCCTTAATGTTCCCAGGTTTTGGAACAGAATAGAAGATTAACTAATATCTATGATTATTATTATCTTCTGTCTCTTTCCCCCATGCTGTTGCTGTGAGTAACGTCTTGCAGTTGAAATGTCCTCTCAAGTCCTTTTTCTCTGAAAACCAATAAAACCAATGCCTTGTTTGCAACGAGTCACATGAAGGCACTGCTTTTGTTATATTGCTGTCTGCGTCGGTGCGTGGAGCCGGAGAACTTTAGTTTGGGACTTAGCAGTTCTGGTTTATCAAGAATGAGGTCCCAGGTAGTGCACCGTGTCGGTGAATATTCTCCAAGCAAGGTGGTGGGAGATGTTGTCTGGGAAAGGACAGGAGGGTTAGGCACAAATTTCAGTGTGTGTATCTCTGAGGCAGCCGTACTCCCGCTCTTAAACGGTATCGGGAAGAAAGTGTCTCTTGGATGTAGTCATAGACTTAGGATTAGACCTGCCATGGGAATGAACATATACTTAAGAGAATTTTGAAGGTGCTTTTATAGTGAAGGCCCATTCAGGAAGGGAAACAAAGCTGAAGACGTCATAAATCTCCCTATGGGTTTCAGCAGAGGGAAATCCAAACTCTGGCTGCCCTTTGGACAACAGAGAGAGGTAGGGTGAGGAAATCCCAAACAGGAGAAGTGAGTTCTGGGGAAGCTGTAGGAAGCTGTGTTTGGAGGGAGAGAGCCATTTTCTGAGTAGGTAGGAGCTGAGCAGGACCCAGCAAACGGAGAGGTGTTTCAAGGATGAGAAGTGGAAATTTTGCATTTGGTGGAGGGAATTCATGAGGAGGTGTTTGCAGCCTGAGTAGTTTTAGCAGTTCGACTACCACAGACGGCCTGTGGGACAAGAGAGCCTGTGGCACTGCAAAGGCTGTCAGTTTGCTTCGTTCAGCACATACCACCACACTCCGAGGGGTACTTTACAGAGCTGGTGATGTTTGGACTGGTTGTTGTTGTCGTTGCTATGTTCCCCTTACAAGAGTGTTTATCCATATGCTGCTGTAGTTCTTTCCTAAGTGCATTTTGTAAACAATTTGCAGACAAGGGGCTTTTAACATCAGATTTACAGACGTACAGGTCCTTCAGCCCTGCTGTTGTGAAGCTCTATTGGGTTTTATAAACTGCCCATGTGAGATTAATACTGCAGTTCATGACAAAAGGCGAGCTCCCAGGTCACAGGAAAACAGCACTCCTAATGCATTCCTCAGACCTTTCAGGTCAAAGTATATCTTCTGCCTGTCTCCTTCCTGAAAATAGGTCCTACGGTTTTAAGGGGCAACGAATCTTCCAGCCGATAAACTGCTATTTTTGAATACTTGTTACAGAGCAGTCTAGAGATATGGCCCATGAGATCATTCAGGAGCAACTAGCCCGTACATCTGTGAATGATGACTGCTGGAAGCGGAAGTTGACAGAAAGCTCTACTAAGTATGCCCAAAATTGAATCTGTTGTGGCAGCGCCTAAAAGAATTGCTCAGCTGTATACACACCGCACCTAAGCACTTAATGAGTTGACTCTGCAATCTACAGCTTGGCAGATAAGAGTGATAGTAAAAAGAGTACAAATTCATACACGCAGGAAGCACAGTATTTCTTGGCCTTTGTCCCCTCCAGGAAGCAAAGTGTCCATCTAAACCGGCACTATGGAGAGCACCCACTTCTCCAGAACAGGTCAACAGAGGAACGGCCATTAGGCTTCCACTCAGACAAAACCAGTTTGCATTATGGGGGACATATTTTTCATCCTTCACAGGTCTGGCATGAACTGCTCTGGCTCGGGGATCAGAGCTGGGAAATTGTTTTTCCTTCCCAGAACTTGATTTTTCATTGCAGTGCTCAGAAACCCCTGAGACCGAAGGAGCCGTGCTTCAGTCAGTGACTGAACTCTGTCATGAGCCATCATTAATACGGCATGTCAGAATGCTCCAAAAACGCCTCCTGAAGGTCTTGTTCCCTCAAGTGCCACTGCAACTCGATGAGATCTTGCATTGCTTTCCAGAGGAACAGAAGGCGACCTCAAACGTATGGCAACAGCAGCACAAAGATGAGTGTGAGAAATGGAGCAGGAAAAAACGAAGCAAGATTTATGGAGGAAGGAAACTAGAGTGAAGGAAAAGGGAAGAACAATTCATAAGGGAAGACATTAATAAAGTAGTCTCGGATCAGTATCATGTCGGAGGTGAGTTTGTCCAAGCATCTAGTCTTGAAATTGGGTTGGGTTTGGGGTTTAGAGGGGAGGGCAGGTCTAACTACTGCAGAGGACTTTTCTTCCTCCAATTCACCTGAAAAGCTGGCTAGCAAGCCAAGCATATTTTCCATACTTGTTAATTAATTTACTTATTTGGATATGTTCATAGGAATCGATAAGCAGAGACTCTCTAATTCCACTTCTATTGACGGAAAAGAATTTAATGTTCAGTAGTCGTCACATGTCCGAATGCTTAATTTCTGCTCTGACAGGCTTCCAAGAGAACTGGAAGCGGACAGTTGAGATATTTTGCGATCCGTAACATTTTCACGGTCCCTTGAAGAGCTGTAATTTTGGTGCTTCACGCTCACATTTTCTTCTAGAAGACAGATTTCTAGTTCAACTAAACTTCCAGCTACGCCTGAAGGTCATCCTTTTGTCTTTTGTGCAGGCAGCTGTACGCCAGTATTCCTGACTATTATGTAGCTTACTCTGTCTTTCCATAAGAAGAGGGAGCAACTGATCTAATTGTGGTCTGGAGATGGCTGAGAAGTACACACGCGTACTGGAAAAAAAAATCATTTTCTGATTTATTTTCCAAAAAATAAAACAAACCAACAAACAAAACTTTTACTATTGTATGTTTCCTATCATATGTTTGATAACGCTAAAATAAAAGTTTTCTGGAGAGGGATTATGTTCTTACTTTTTTCCTGAGCGGGCCCCGTGTCTTTCATAGCCCATATATACTCAGTGGGGCAACTTTCCTTTAAGCTCCCACACGCCATATAAAACACCTTGTTCTCACTGAGCTGAGACAACGTCTTGGCTATGTTCATGGACAAACCTACCTCAGGACATCCTCTTTCTTCTTGGGGAGTAGGTTGTTGCTGAATTACCATCTGAAAAACACATTATCCACAAACAAACCAGCTCTAAAGTTTACACCGCTTGGAAAGGTTAACTGTAGAGGACTTCGCAGGGACAAGAGAATTCAAGGAAGGCAATTCCTCACCTGAGCTCTGTTTTATCACTGTGCAAGAGCTGTTCCCAGCAGAGCCATACTCAGGGGGATGCAGGTGGAGTAAATCTCCTCGTTGATCCATAGATCTCAGGTTATTCATGAAATTGGTGTTGATATATGTATTTGGCTGAGAAGGACAGAAAGACCCTCCTCAGGCTACACCGCCCCCCACAATTTTCAAACGCACTCTACTCCCAAGGTGAATGTAGTTCCTTACAGAGCAGCACAGCTGCTAGAGTTCTGGAAGAAGGCATCCTCACTTCGAAAGGTCTCAAGAAATTTTACTTTCTGCTTGGACCTCTCCTAAAGCTGACCGTACAGAAAATCATCCAGATAAGCCTTGCTTGGGTTTGCCTTCAGAACTTAAGCGTTGTGAGATACGGAGGGGGATGGTGTACGGCTGCTCCCATCTGGGAAGTACTTCTGTTGTGTTTCACTTTTAGTTTCTAGGTGGTTTATGGAACCAGCAGGGTATCTTCTTCTAAATGCCAGAAGGGAAGAAAGAGGCAGGCAGGACTTCACTTCCCATTGCTGGTTCAGCATGACATAGCCTTGAGAAGAGAGAGATGGAAGAAAAAGGTAAAGCCTAAACTCTCTTCAGGCCGTTTTGCTTTGTTTTGCTGGAGCACCAAATACCCATTCCAACATATGTGTGAGCCCTTTGAGACAGATATAACACTTACAAGGGCAGGAATCAATGCCTTCTGGTCTGATACATCTCATCAAATAGACGCTCATTAAAAAGAAGATAGCTTTGCTTTTCTGACAGCAGCACAGGCTTGTGAGTCACAAAACACCAGTACAAATAAAACACAAGCAGCTCTGATAAAGTGCAGCCTGTACCCTTTGGGTCATGTTCAGCCTGTTAGGCTTCAAGGTTTCTGACGAGGTCTTATTAACTTCGGATTGGGAAAATATCACTAAAAGGAGGGTACTTTTTGAAGCCCTGGGTAGGAGTAAGGGCGTCCAAAAGGGCAGTGGTCTCTAGGGAAAACTGAGCTGGAACGAAATCTACACGATGCTGCCAGACAATCTTCCCTTTTCCAAGTAGCTGTGGAAGAGAAGGGCAGGGTGGGGAGCAAAAGAAATTCTTGATGGTTCTGAAGAGTTTATCAAGCCTGAAAGAGAACATTCGGAGAAAACAGAGTTTTGTCTGCTGGAAGATGCAGAGGAACTGAAAGAACAACATATGCAGAAAATACAGACCTGGCGCTGAGCTCAGAACTTCTTGTTTATGTCAGTAAAGTGTCTGGTAGAGTTACAGTAGCCAAAGATGAAAAAGAGGATTGGAACTAGATCAAGAAGTGTAGCGATAGTGAGAAAACACATTAATAGAAAGTTATTAAAACATGCAAAGCTTAGACAGATTCATCTATTGTGGCTGGATCCCTCTAAAGAGGCACTGTTGAATGTTTTAACTGCCAATGGGCCAAGTGCGCTAAAAAAAGGAGACCTTGAGAGTCAAACTTACTGCTTTTGGAGCCAGGGGAAAATTCATACATGTGGAAGAAAAAGACATCATGCTCATTTTTGGGGGTAGAAGAATTTTCTGACAGAGAGGGACACTCTGCTATGGCTACGTCTAGGCCACCAGCATTGCTCTGAGATTGTTTCTGATGCCTCAACTCTCCAGCATCTCGGAGAAAAAAAGTTGGAAGCTATACAGCCCTCAGATTCAGACTGAGCTTGCATTAACCTCTGCAGATGTTAAACCAATATCTTGATCTTTCTGCTCTTTCTCGGGAATGCAAATATCTCTGTTTGCCCTAATGACTTTGCATGAAATACCAGAAACCTCTTTTCAAAACCGGAGGCAGGAAAGAAAAGGGATTCAGAAGCAATTTCAAGTTTGAGCGTGAAGAAGAAGAGAGGCTTTGACTACAGCTTTGTGCCGCAAACTCCAGTAGACATTCAAAATGCTGCTGTCCCCTTCCTGCCCACCCATCCAGAGGTGGATGTGTCTATAACAGAAGTGGAAGAAAAGGATATACTTGCACCTCAGCTACCTCAGTTCACAACCTGATGCCTTCACTCAGAC
>NW_008804520.1:0-5412 GCF_000699145.1 Aptenodytes forsteri
ATACGGTTCTTCTGAAAGCATAAATTTGCTTATTTTGCTAATGCTTCTTCTCTTGTGTAGGGATGTTACATTTTTGCTTGTTTGAACCTCCCTGAATGCTCATGCCTAAGAATACGAAGAGCCTGTAAGGCTTTTCTCCTGCCCCACCAACTGTTCAGGGCATTAGGTCTAGCAGAAGTTATCTCATTTAGGAGGTTAAATTCACTGCTCTTTAGTACGATGAATGATTGTTCAGAAAGCTTGAAGAAAATAATGTACGCCACCTCAACAAAGCTGGAACTTCACTAAATTCTAACTTTTAGCTCATGTCTGAGCAATTAATTGGTGAGATTTTCAAGCTGTACTGAAATAGTTTTAGTCTGCATGGCTGTCGTACAGGTGACTTCCTTGTCCTTATTCTTGCCAAAAGATTTTTTGCCTATACATCAAGTCGCCTCATTAAGGCCCCAAGCAGGTAGCAAGTGAAGTACCCAGCATCAATTTGAGGACTACACCTGCAAAAATAAGCACTGTATATTTCTGAAACTGCCCGTAAATTTTTTTTGCCTTTCAAATCCTATGTGGAAAAGCAGAGTTTATTCTTAAGATACCTGAGTAGCAATACCTGAAATAGTTCTTAGCCCCAAAATGGAAAACAGGTATTTGTGGATCACTCACTCTGCCTTCTCTGGTGGCTTGGTCTTTGTCACCCACTCCTGGATGAACAGGGGGCAGATGTCTTCTGAGGTGTACAGCAAACCCCCCGGGGCTTGTGTGGCACCTCCTAGCTCACATGGACAAGGACTCTGGTGGAGGGAATTGCACAGCTGTTCTGGCGTAGGAGGCCAATGCCCAGAAAGGCTCATAAAATGATGGGGAAGGGGCGTTAACGAGTTAAATCTGCACCTCTTTGAATCTTACACAAACATGCAGGGAACTTTTTCCCATTGCTATAACTGTTCTTCTGAATGTGCTGGCTGCTAGTGACCCGCACAGGAGGAATCCCATTGATCTGCGTGTTAGGGCAGGACTTGCCCAGCGCCGTTAATGATGCTGAGCACAGAAAACAACTTGACAAGAAAAAAAAAATCTAGAAGTGTACACAGGCCAAAAAAATTAGTTTAAGCAACGTATAATTTGAGTTCAAACGCTGTCCAAATAGAGGGTGTGTCCTGATTTGAGGCTTTAAGCCAACAGATAACAGGCAACGGAGAGAACTGGGTTGCGGTATACACCTTGCTTTCAGACATTGTGGGCTGTTTGTCTGGAGTGCTGGTTTTAGGCACGTACCAGAAAAAATAGAGGGCATCTCCACTTAGGTGCAAATTCTGGTTTGTTCATCTCTTCCTGTACAGTAATTAGGAATTTGCTGTTACCCATATGGAGGTAGTATCTTCTCTCTTGTTAATAGGAAGATGCCAGAGAATTTAAGAAAACTAAAAAAGAAAACATTTGAGGCATATAAACTCCTCACGTGTGCTAAGGAAACAGCTCTCTAAGTTACTGCTGAAGCATACGACCTGCCTACACCCACTCAGCTTGAGCTTGCCTGCCAGTACACTTCATTATGCAAGTGTAATTTGCTATCATAAAGCTATGAGATGATTTTCCCAAACTTAGGTGTATCACACCCTATCAGCAGCCTTGTGTGTGTGTATACGTATGCGTATAGAGGTTCTTTTGCTCGAAAGCATCAATCTGATGTTGAAAAGTAGAAAGCTGGTTCCCCACTCCTTAAAAAGTGAGTAATTTGGATGGCAGCGTTGCAGGGTGCGTTGCTCATTGTATTCACATCCCTCTTGCCAGGTTGCTTTGTTCCCATTCCCCATGAATCTTCTCCATGGTGAAGACTTCTGTGTCACTGGCAGCTAAAAGATATTCATACCTGTAGTAGCAATGTAACGTGTTAGAAATTGGTCTACTCCCTCTCTGTGGGTTTTAACTTGTACTTTATGCTTGAATCCTTTGTTTTCAGGTAAGAAACTGGTCTTTGCATTTAGCCTACCAAGTGCTTAATGAGAAATAGCAGCTCCCACCGTACCTCCCTGTGGCCAGAAGAGTCCATCTTACAGGAGGTTTGGGTATGGCGTTGTTTATGAAACTGGTCTTCCCTGCAGCTGAAGTGCAATACTGTTATCTTACATCGGCAAAACAGACGGTGCGTTTTCTGTGACTAATTAGCTATGCAGTGCCTAGTCTGCAAAGAGCAGGAGGAAATCCTTGATGCCTCTTTGCTACTTTCTCTTCCCCCCAGGTCTTCTGCCTGTGCAGCACATCGCCACAGACCACAGTGGTCGAGAGCTTGTTGGTCGGACAGTGTCCAGCAAAAAGTGGGCCTGATCTATTTCAGGACTTTGGCAGTTTGACAAATCACTCATAATTAGTCATGAGAGGCTTGCTTGGGCTGCTGCTTGACTCAGGTGTATTTGGCACGCACAGCTGAGATGAGAAGCCTCTCGGGCCGGCTGCCGTGAAGATAGGCTTATGGCACCTCCGCAGTCCGGCCAGCACCTAGTGTGGAGTTTCACATCAGGGCAGGGATGTTGCCTCCTTCCCACCCGCTCAGGAAGTTCCTGGATGTGACGGTGGCCTACTGAGGCCCCCTCAGATCTTAGAGAAACTGAGTTTTCAATCTGTGATCTAAGGAAGCTGTGTAAATCTAGATTTCAAGAGACAGTAGTACTACAGCAGTGTGCCCTGCTATTGAGACTACGACGACTGACATACAAATAAGTGCACTGAATTTTCAACCAGAAACATCTGACACTGCAACAGTTGGTATGGTTAAGTCCCTGGCTAGGGATGAGGGGTGTGTAATGTCATGTCAAGATAGCAGGAAGAAATAAGCCATAGTGAAAAGGAACCTCCCAAGCTTGAATTCACTGGCAGCTCTGTAGCAGTCAGTCCCAGCTTTCCAGAGCGACACCCGACTGACAAATTATCTAACTGCTGCCTGACCTGCCATCCATGGGCACCTGCTTAGCTTTAGGTGCTTTGCTGAGTTGTAGCCTAAATTGATTTAAGCAGGCCTAGGATTGGTAACCTGTCACTGCTGCTTGACAAGCAGTTAGCAAAGATGATTAAGTAAGTGCAGTGTTCTTAGACAGAATGTACTCAGCTAAAAAAATCACCAAGTAAGTCCTAAAATTATTTCTTGTTATACTTGTTGCAAACTTTGCATCTCCATGCCTTTTAAACAAATCCTGCAGATGCAGTTTGGTCTGTGCATACGTATGCTATCACCTTCTTGCTCCGTGCACAGACAGGTGTGGGCATGAATTAGAATTCTGGTCAGTGAAACAATTAAAAGTCTAACTCAATTCAAAAAGCTTTGCAGAAAGTCTATCCTTTTGCACACTGAAGAGAGTATTGGGGCAAATCTATTGACAGATGATAGCTGCGAGGCCTTACGTTGAATTCTTATGCACTAAACTCTGACATGACTTCATCTGAAACCTTGTATGTATTCATACTGGTGTGGAAAAAAGTCAGATGAGGACATTAAAGAGGTGTTTATGAATTAGAGGAGTAAAGCAAAAAGTGCTGATTCTTTCGTCTCTTTGAGGAAATAATCTCATTAAATTAACAGCAAGCAAACGCGTGCTAAACATAGCAAACACTTTTGTTGTCACTATGAGCATCCTACTGGAAGACATGATGGAATAATGTATGATTGTAGAACTTCGGTAGCCATATGTCTCCCGATAGAGACATGAAGTTTCATTGTGATCCCCTGTACGATGGGGAAACTGCTTCCGATCTATATGTTGTGCTACACAAGCTCAGTTCTTAAAGGCTTACGGTGACACAGATAGTTCTGGATTTCTGGATAGGATCTACCCAAACACTCAGGCAAGCAAACAGCTTTGAACGTGTCCTGCAATAGGCTTCAACGGAATGACTCACGCTTTAACAAGAACATGAGATGTCTTATTGGGACTCCTTCTGGAAGGAGGAGAAACTACTACCAGGAGCTAAAAAAATCAGTAAAAACCAGCTATATGAGTCCATGTGGGAAGTACACATGCGGTTGTGGTGAATGTCGTTACACTCATTCTTCCCTGAAGATTTACAGACTGCTGAATTATTGCTATGTATTCTTCCACCTCCAATACTAGATGAAGGAGCTGACAGATATCCGTGCCCCCACTGAATTATCATTGATCGAAAACTAAAATTTGTTGCTTTTAGCAGTAAAAAATGAATCTTTCTTCTATAGTACATATCCTTACTTCTTTTTTCTGCCTACTGTAGAGAGCTGCACACAGAAAGCAGCACCTTGCCCACAGGATTCCACTAACAAATGTGGGCAGGTATTCTCCCAGCAAGTTGGGCAACCAGTTGCAATGCACTTTGAGTATCAGCTACACTCTGATTCAAAACAGAGATGTGTACCGAACTCTAAGAAGGAGATGAATATCTATTTAAATTACTGGGCTAGGTATGCTTTTTCTGGGAAATGAATGCATACTGGAAAATGCTGAATTGGGCATCTCTAAAAATCCCGGTCCAGATATAAGGTGCTAAAACAAGATACTTTGATTGTTCTGAAGGCAACACATACTGTTGAGAGGTTGCATTTGTTTGGGTTTTGTGGGATGGGGTTATGTCCCCTGAGAGGCAGGATGCAGTTTCTACTTGTTTACTATTTAGCAAGTGCTTCTGGTAAAAGATGATTCTTGTTTACATTTCTCAGTTTGTTTTCTCTTTTGTTTGCTTGTTTTGTTCTCAAATGTTCCTCCTATTAATATGTCTTCTGGAACTGCCTGGCCTACTTTAGGCTAAAAATAGCCCTTGTTGCTACTGCTGTAGCTCCACGCGAGCCACACAACACCCACACTAGAAAAGAAAACCTCATGCCCTGCTGAGCTTCCCTGAAATGACAAGCAGGTCAGAAACCCATATGACCAAAAAGCAGGAGGAAAACCAAATCCTGCCGTCCTGGTCTGCTTCTGCTAGGCTTGCTGATGATGCCAAGTGGGGAAACGGCAGAAAGGCATGTTGGTGTTTTGGTTTCCCTCTGCCTCCTCCACATCCACCAAGGGCAGTAGACACCACTTCTCTTATAGAGAGCGTGAAAGAAAAGATGAAACTGCAGGGATATGGAGCTGCAAAGAAGACATTTTCATGTTAGTTTCCAAGCAGTCATTCTTCAGTTTAACTTAACTTGATTGATCTGTTGGGTAAATATCGGTCTTTGGGTATGATCAGACCAATGCTGCCCATGCTGTTGCACTGCTTAAATGAACAGCAACACCTCTCTTCCGCAACTGAGACGTCTTCAGTGGGCTGTGCCTGTGCTCCCGATGTCTTACAAAGGAAAAGAGCTCTGGATACACAAATGTGTTTTCCTCTGCGTTGCAGCAGACAAAACTTAATACTTCTTAGCCTTAAGTGGATCACTTTACACTACTTGTCTGCTTGTGCCCCTCA
>NW_008804521.1:0-5416 GCF_000699145.1 Aptenodytes forsteri
GGTTTTTTTTTCCACAAATAGCTTTTTTATTTCCTGAGAAAAAGGCTGTGTGAACCCAGAGTGCCCGTTGAAAAATCTGTTGTTATGTTTATGAACTGTACAACTGGCCAGATTTTGTGACATGAGTACCAATTTAGCAAAAGAACAAAACCAAAACAATTTATGCCTGGGTGAAAACGATGTATGCAAAATGTCAGCTCAGGGCAAATTTTTACAGATAAAATATAGTAATTATAACTCCTGAGAGCAAGTTCATAATGGAATCGTTGGCACAACCTTAACTACAGTAATAGGAACAAGATGCCATTAGGTGTTGACGAGGATGAATTAAGGAACACAAGGCTCTGTGCGATACCACCAGCTCTCCAGCGTCCAAGAGATGAGGGCATTAATGCCAGCTGCCCATCAACAGCTGGCAGGGTGGAAGAGCCAGCTCTTGGATTGTGGGGACTGCACTCCCTGTGGCAGGGCTGGGCCAGGACCCCCACACCCCCACCCTGGGGAGGGGAGCAGCTCCCTGCCACAGCCCCACGGGGCTGGTGCTCCCACAGGGATGAGGGGAGGCAGAGATGTGGCTGTTTGCTTGGGTCATAGGCAGGGAGCCGGTAGCTCACTTATCTTCCTCCTCACCAATGTTTTTGTGTCTTCACACCGCGGGATTGATACGGGGCCATTGTATGACGTGGCCGTGAGTACCACGC
Organism: Aptenodytes forsteri; assembly: GCF_000699145.1. Lineage (NCBI taxonomy): Eukaryota > Metazoa > Chordata > Aves > Sphenisciformes > Spheniscidae > Aptenodytes > Aptenodytes forsteri. The sequence goes on from NW_008804521.1 coordinate 702, forward strand.
CTCAGTGCCAAGCGGCAGCACCTTGGACCATGGACAGATTCATCAATATTTGCGTGCGTACATCACCTCGCCTTTGTGCTGCTACAGGAAAAAATCACTTATGGAAATTGTGGGCTGATGGGGATGCCCCAGTTACCTGCACACTCCCCTCTGCCACAGGATCAGTGAAGACTTACTGAATACCCACAACTACCTTTTTGATTGAACTGATTGCCTCCAGGATTTTTCTCCTGGCTCCCATCCAGTAATACGATTAACGTGAGCTGCAGCACGGCCCTGGTCAAACCCGCCGGTCTGTGGGACGGGATGTTTCGGGTCGCTCACAACCACACCAGCGTGAACCCCTGCCCCGAACTCCCTCCATCCCCAGCATCGTCCTCCTCCCCGGCGCATCAGTCTGCAGCTCTTCCGTATGCTTACTCTGTTCAGCCCTTATGCAGTGGGAAGGGAAATCAACTGCTTCGCAGACTGCTTCACTGCCTGGACTAACACACCCTGTCCTTTTGTATCTGGTGGGGCTGAAAATTTTCAGCACGGTATAAATTAATTTAGCCTGCAGTAGTAAAGTGCATTACAGAGATGATTATATTCCTGTACTAAAGTGTATGCACCTTAATAAAAGCCCACCTAAACTACATATGGAAAAGGTAACACTGCAGACTTATCTTTTTTTCTGTATTCTTTTATAACCTCCATTTGCTTTTGTTCTCTTTTTTTATTCTTTTTGCTTTTATGTTTGCAAGTGATAAATTTTTCCATGTTTTACATTTTATATGTAGTTTATCTCTTTATTTTGTACTCATTTTGCATTGAAAACGGAATGAGTCTCTAGAATAATACAGCCGATATTGAATTTTTTAAATTGCTATTGGGTATATACTGCATGAGGTGGTTATCTGATCTCTAACTTAACCATGTGAAAATATTGCTATGGGGAAAGCTGGCTTGGTAACAATGAGACCCCTATGCTTTCATAAAATTTATTTAACTATAAACCCATTATAAAGCATTAATATAGATTTCTCTTACTTTCTGTCGCATTCAGGTCAGATTTATTGTATACCATTACTGAATTCACACCAAAAATGAATTCATAAATGTACAGTCTCTATGCAGGATGCTATTTAAGCTTATCAAGATATACTACTGCACTCAGGATTTCCTAGCTACCAAAGTCAGTAAAAATAAACAAAATGGTGGTTTTGCTGTAGTTCAAAAGTTGAGATTCAGGGGCAAGAGAGAACATTATGTATTTGTTCTGCTAGAAATAATGGTTGTCTAAAGCAGAAGGAAAGCCAGTAGATTGAAACCCTAAACATTTCCAGTACCTTGGACAACCCTTCCCACAGCGCTGGAATTTCAAACGCCACACCCACAACTCACTCATGTCTACCATAGCTGTAAAAATAAGCACAGCACTTTTTCACAATAATCATCTATTGCCAGTATACTATTAGTATTGTTTTAATGCTTTGTATAAATATTTGTCTCCTGTTCTTTAATGGCAGTTCTGCAATGTTAACTTAACACAGCACTACGCAGTGCACGGTCGTACTTGGCACAACAAGCAGCAATCCTGTTGATGGAAATCCTCCGCTCAGTGTCAGTCCGGATAGATCAGCCATTGCACAGGGAGAGTGGAACCATACATCTACTAAATGCTCTTCTGCCAACAGCCCTCATTACTGCCACAACCCACCAAATTACTTCTCAGTGCTGGATTTGAAATCCAAGTGCATCACGGTGATTGTAATGAGGAAAATCCAGACTCACCCTGCTGGCAGTAACGCATCCATGTGCACTCAAACCAGGGTGACTGGGCACAAAACTCTGCTCTATGGGCTGGACTCATGATCCCCAAAATTGTGTCAGCTCAAAGCAGAGATGCCTCATCTGGCTGCAGTAAGAGCAGGTCGGAAGGGTGGGTCCTGTGGGGTGATCCAGAGCCGAGGCTCCGCTCTGTCCCAGTCATGTCAGAGCTGTGCCGCGTAAAAGCCAACAGCAACTCAGGCACGAGGCATCAGGCCTGTGCTGGCTTGGGCACCCATTACTCATCAAGACGAGCTGCTGTTGAAGAGGGTTTCCTGCTGGACATGTTTCTGATTTTCATTGGACTGGATTTACCTACATAGCATTCAGCCTGCAGGACATTTTGATACAGATGACATGTCATGACAAGGCATGTCACCCTTGCTTAACGTCTGCAGGCGTGGGTGTTTCACGGGAAGCTTGGAAGTGGCAGTCTTGTAAAGTTCCTTGTGTCACAACTGTGTTTTTATTACTACACTAATTCAGTCTGTTAAGGGGTTCTAAATGAAATTATTTCTTCTGGAATTTTTACTGAATGCAGTATTGATCACAATGCAGAACGATCATAATGTTAAATTGTAATCTCCACCATAACCGACCCTCAGATCACACCGTCTGCAGAGAATCCTGACAAAACCAGATGGCTTTGGCCCCGTCTGACTCCAGTGGAAGTGAAGGAGAGGCAACAGCTTCCACTGGTAAGTGCCCAGATGGACAAATCCAAATATATATGGACACAGGGGAAAGGAGGGAGTTTGAAAATAAACTGTCCCCTTTGAGACATTTTTATGTTGATTTCTTTTCATACTGCTCAATGTGAGATATTTTACCTTAAGGATGTTATATATGAAGTTAGAGAATTACATTTAAATAATGTGAATCTATAAAGCGCATTTTCCCATTCTTAACTCACCCTAAAAAGAATTTTGGAGGCATTTATGTCAGGCTGTAGAAGCAAGCGGGGAATCTTTATTTTCTGTGTAACCTAATCACTCCATTTTTCATCAGTTTATCTCTATAGGACCATCAGAATTTCCATGCTGTGTAAGCAAATCCAACGCATCTGCTCCAGCACCCACTTCCTTAAGTGTCCAACATCAGAGGTTTTACAGGGAAGGCGATAAACCCCCTCAGCTGATAGTTAACAAATACAAGACATACAACAAAGCTACTGTCATGCAATGATAATTTATGCTCTGAAGCTTCTAGCTAATAATATTAAATATTATTAAATATTTTCTATATTTTCCACAGTTACAGTGTGTGGAAATTCTTAGTATTTATGAATATTGGATGCTGATAGTGACTCAGATGACAGCTTTCAGCAGTGAATTCAATAGATATTCATTCTTGATGTAAAGTAAGAGCTGTTTTAAATTGGTTGCCACCTCTTTTATGAGACATAAACTTGTGCCTGACCCTCCCTGGATCTTTGCATTTATTACTCTACCAAAAGAAAAGATGAATACTTTTCTTCCTTTTGATTTTGGGGGTCATTCCAATTACCAGCCGTTAAACCTCTGAAACCAAAGTCAACCACAGCATAAATCAATGGATGGATCTGGTCCGTTAGCTTCTTTATGTATCAAGGGGAAGTAGAGATCACGTTTGATTTTTCAGGCAGTTACCTGTCTTTGATTTCAAAGGTGTTTCTCTGGTATAAAACCAAGGTAACAGAGCGGAGAATTAGTCTACCTGAACATAACATCACTTTCCATATACTGATGTGAGGTACAGCTGTTTCAGCAGAGAGTAAAGGGTTAAAAAGGTAAGATGCTGAAGAAAGTGAGGTGAATACTTGCACAAATAAAAAGCAAGAATAGCAGAAGCCTTTGAATGTTAACCTTCCTTTGAGTGTAATTTTTCTTCCATTATGGAAATGGTTAATATAAAAGCATTTCGTATTTGTTTTTCCAGAAATTTTTGCTCGAGTACATTGCATATTCCCAATAGAGAAAAGTAATATCATACAATTGATGAAAGCGCTGCGCAGAGCCACGCTCGTTCAAGTCTCTGCAGTTGTGGTATACACTAGGATTTTCTGCATCTCATTTCCCTGCGTGAGGTGAGATCCACAGCTAAAGTTACCTCCTGGATTCCTAGTTGGAAGCGTACTGATTTGAGTGAGTTACACTGATTATAGCTGGTATAGCCAGCCGTTTTTTGGAATTAGATCTTAAGTCTTGCATGTTCAGCTGTATCCAATGAAGCTGATTTCCCTCACCACCGTGAAGTGAGGATTTGGCCCTTCATATTAATTCTAATTTGGTCATTCCCAGTTGACTCCAAAGGATCACCGAGTCCTTCTGGGAGGGATACAGTGATGTGAAATCCCAAACTTCACAATCAGGAACCTCACCATCAGAGCTGTAGGAAAGCCTGCCCAACGCCTTGCACACCTGATCTTTAAAGGAATGCATATTTTGACTCATTCTCTAATTTACCTCATCTCCAGGGTTTCTTGGGATTTCAAGCAAGCAGAAGTAACCATCATATCAAACTATAGGGCATTCAGCACAGGGTAGTTTTAATGTCACCCATCAGAAGAAACACAGTCCCTCAAAATCCAAACTTCTCTTTCAGGGTTGCTGAGAAAGGGTGCTGAGCAAAGTTTGTAAGGAGCTCTGCAGCAATGGATGGGAGGTAAAACACTTTTCCCCACTGTCACTCTGATGGCCTTCTCAGGATGTTGGGAACTCAGAAGGTTTAATGCAGATTTCTTTATTCTGTAACTGTTAAGGAACATCAGATAAGGCTGTGGGTGTCTGTAGACTGGCACACAGGCACCAGGAGTCACTGCAGACAGGACATGCTTCGTGGCAACATCAGCAAATTCAGACTGCACAGAGGCCTGATGGAGAGACGTAGTGTGTGTCAAACATGCTGACCGTGAGCCAACAACATGA
>NW_008804522.1:0-5451 GCF_000699145.1 Aptenodytes forsteri
AAAAAACAGGCAACAGAAACCAGTTAGATGGAAAAGGTAAGTTTTGGCTGTTTGAACTAAAAAAAAAGTAGGCTAAAAGCCTCTTTTGTAACCAACCAACCATTCACACAAGGATTCAACTAAAACAAATGAAACAGGTATTAGAATAATGGCTAGTGCCCACAAAGATAATCCACTGTCCTGTAGGCTCCATAAAACACACATGAAAGCAGAATTGAGTCTGACTGCTTCTAAAAGCATTTCTCTGTAAGAAGCACTTGAAAAGAACTGCACTAAGCAAGTGTTTTGCAAGTTACAGGGTAATGTGCAGCAGAAGATGTAAAAGATGAAAGATTCTAGCAACCACAATAAATCTATTATTTTCTGCTTGTAAACATTCCAGTGAATCTCCAATGGTTCTGGGCTAAAAGAAACACATGGCAAACTTTTCAAAATACTGTTTCATAATGAAATACAACTTTGTCTTTTACTGTTTGTGTGAGAACGTGAGGTTTATACACTGACCACCTCACCAAGGCACACTACAGCCTGCTGTGATAGCGTGCAGATTTAACCGGCTCATCTCAGCCCCGCTCCGGGCCAATTATCTGGTATTGCTGACAGTCTGTGAGGTAGCTTTTTGTCTGACCGTGGTAACAACAAAAGCTGATCATCATCAATCTGTATAAAGGAAGATCAGGCAGCCAACAGAGCTAGCTTTACTGAAGAATAAGCCAAGAAGGACCTATACCTCCCTGTCATATTTTAATACAGACAAAGGAACTTTGGCTAAGAAGTTAGGTAAATGGAGGGGTAAAATTGGAGTATGGCCAAGGTCTTGCATCCTAAGATGCCCCATTTGCTAGAGTACAAACAGTTTTGCTGCACAAGGATCTCCTTGCTAAGCCTCTTCGCATTCAAACTCCCTTCCCTGATGGCAGAACTGAACAAGCTTCGGTACCGTATGTCAGAGCTTCACGTTAAAAGCTTTGTGATTAGTTAATTTTAACAGATCCATTACCAGTCTGTGGGGCTGTTGTCATGCAGAGCTCAGGTGGCTTCTTGTAAAGATCAAAATCAATGTGCCGTTTGTCCCAGCTCCATCTGTCTCGTGACAGCACTGGCTCCATGTTAGCATGCAGAACATTCTCCTGCCATTTCTAAATGAAAATTGAATCCCTTTAAGAAGCCAGGCCAAAATCACCAGGGAGGAGTCACAAAAAGTAAGTTAGCCAGATTATTGGGTAGCGATCCAACAACTACCGTAATAGGATCTCACTAAAGTCCAAACTTCACTACACAAGACTATTTCTCTCTGTAAGTAGTCTTTCAATTTGATATGTTTGATACACATGAATAAGAACAAAAATCCGTTTCATGAGCAAGCTGCTGATACTCTAATACTGAGCTGTTACCCAACATACAGGCGCTTACAGTATACTTGAGAAATACCTGGCAGGGGATTCAATTTGATATTTACGTTGCATTTCTCTGCAGCGATATAAGGAGTCTGATGTACTCTCCTGCATTTCATACACAGCTGCTAAACTCGCAGGTGAACACAGACCATCCCTCTTGTCAATATCCTCCTCCGCACAATGAGACTGTGAGAGGACAGACCCAGCCCAAAACCTAACTGGTTATTTATCTTATCCCAGCAGTAAGAAGTGGACTAGCTGTACAGAATTGCCAGAACAGTGATTGCTATATATCATCTCAAGGATAATCTTAAAGCATAGTGCTTTTAGAAAGCACAAGCTGTCCTAGTGCTTCTAAAAATACAATCATTAGTATTAAACTCTTGGGGCCAAGAGCCCAGGTGTCCCGAGGAAGCAGGTGAGAGAAGCAGCACGTGCACTGGAATCATGGCAGGAATATTCATCATCGCAATTGCGAAATAGAGTTAAACTCTTTGTGGTCCTCTGACTACCCACTGCTGAAATACCAGTTAGATTTTTTCAGACAAAACTATCCTTCCGAAGCTACAAATTAACTCCCACTGTCTGTTGTTAGCCCCTTAACTGCACAGCTTTAGGTAAAACAGTGAAAGTAAAAGACAGCTGAGTCAGTGCAGAAACTGTATGGAGATATTTTAGGAAACCAAAAGAACTCCAAGAACTTTTTTGCCATACAAAAGATGGTCAAATTCTGTCTTTGAGAAGAAAAACAGAAATGGTTAAAGAAGCAACGTATCAAAACCAGACTGCTTCAGAATGGGATCCAAATAGTTTTCTGCTTTTGTTCCACCTTTCAGGTAACATGAATGGTAAGTTCAGAATCAGCCTCCATTATCCAATATAATGCTGGTCATGCCTGTGAGGTCCCTGCTCGAGCAGAAGGAGCCTCCTTCCTCTTTTCTCACAGCTCCATGGCTAGCATTGATGCTACACAGCTACTGGTACTGCCAGGTTACACTTGGTGCCGTTCAGGGTAAGATGTCAGCTCTCTTCCCCTCCCTCATCCCGTCAGTAGGTGCCAATGGTCAATACAACGTATTAGTCAACTGCTGCTCCCACACCGAATATCACAGTCCCCCATTTATTTCAGTTCAGTAACTCTGGTGTCAATCATCAGCTGCTGCACTGTAAGCCTCCTGACCCTTTTTCAGCTTGTCAGTTTTTGATCCCGTACTGCCCAGTTCCCCTCCTCTTTTTTCTCTCTTCGGCAAAAGGCACCAGCAATTATACTGTACTGGTTGGCTTATGAATCTTCTCTGCTCCTTCATGAGAAGACACATTCTCCAGCATCATGGATCAGAAAAAAGCACTTTGTTTTCACTAACCATTTCACTTCAGCTATACTCTAATCTTTTTGAGAAACTACTTTAATTTGCATGAAAAAATTGTAAGATAAATAAAGCCCGAAAATTAAATGAACATGTACACATTCTTGCAAGATATGACACCGAGCCTCCAAGCATTCAGCTTGTTCCACTCTGTGCTGTGACTGTGTTCAATTAATTTGGTAGAATTTACTGATCCTGCACAAAAAAACCCTGTTCTATTCCCTTTATCTCCTCATCTTGCCAATTCTAATAACATCCAAATTTTCTTCCTAACAGCAGACCACACGTGCTTGAGTGCTGAAGACTGTTCAAAACAGGGAATTGTAAACTAGTCAAGTTGATGATCCAGTAAAATGGCAGAAAACTAGAAGCTAAATAGTGAAGAACAGGAGAAGGGCGAGAGGACACAGGGCAGGAAAAAACTGATTAGAGAACACAGTGGTGGAGGACAAACACCCCATAAAACTGTAACTACAAACCATAAATAAAAGATGGAGGAAAAAATAAGCAGTGAGGGAATCTGGAAACACGAAGGAAGGCTACGATTAGATTGGCAGCTCATGAAGAACAACCTGGAACCCATTCATCATGGAATGCAATATTATGATTTTTCTGACACTAGACCCCACTTGTAAATGTAAAACAAAGCACTCTGTAGTCCATTAATACCTATTAATATCCAATTAATATTGGCAAATGGGTTGTCTGTATGTGTTCAGGGTAGAATTTGTGTATCCAAACAAAATATCACCTGGGTGAGCTAGATGCTGATGTACCCAAATTGCAAATATAGGTGTCACCCTCAAAAGAGCTGCCTAGGCTGTACCCCTCAAAAGAGACTTCCGTACGCTAAAACAGTCTGCCTCTTTCAAGCCTCCCCAAATGCTCAAGTTCACTTTGGACTGTTCATTTAAGTTCTCTGTTACCTCACTTAACTCCTCCAGACGTGCTTCATCAGGCATCTGAGGGTGCAGGTTGCTTTCAATGCTGCTCTTAAATCCAGGAAATACAAATCCATCTGGTGACAGCCACGTACTCTTGCATTTTGCAAAGGATTCCTTACAGGCAGCAACCACATCCACTGGGTCAAATGTGGCTGACAGATACTCATGACAATAAGTGAATCTGTTCTTTGGTACCTACAAAAAAAAGTTTTTTGGGGTTTTTTTGTTGTTAATGTGAATTCCCCTTTGCTGGGAGAGGAGCCCATAAGGTACAGAACCACCAGTATAATTTCTTTCCTTAAGACTGCAGGTAATCATAGATCAAAATTATACAAAATACATATCATTAAATATTAAAGAATGTTTTAAAATTTCATTCTGTTAGGATCCGACAATGGATTCAATGACAAGTGGTATAATGGGATCTCTGTAAAATAATTACAGAAAGAAGTATCTTTAATGTTATTTGCACAAAAAGAGAACTGTAGTTCCTATCATGAACAGTTTTCACAGAGCTATAGCAATTTCCACTAGCTGATGGGAAAATAGCATTTGTTATTAAGATTCAAGACAGCCATCCAGACAAAAGCAGATAAAATGTGATTCTTCAAATGTGTTCTTCAAATCACTTAATACTGCATATGCCAACACTGCGATCACTCAAATTCTCCCACTTACTGAGTGGGAGACTCAGAACTGGAAGTGACCACCTGGGTTACCAAAGTCCACAGTCAAAATGACAGCCCAAGTCACGGAGACAAGACAACTTGACTATAATGAACGGCATTAAGAGCAGACTTTTACACCAGAGTACCCCTCAGACTGAGGTCTTTTTGGATACCAACTTCCCTTCCTACGCACTAACATGGGAGTTACTAGTGTAAACCCATTTAATTCATCTCTCTCTTTTCAGCACCACATACAGCAAGCAAAAATCTTCCAGTTATGTGTCTCAATTCACCTTTGCCATTTCCTGGCGAAGATGCTTCTTTGCAAGTTCTGCAGAATTCAGGCTCTGAGAGCTGTAGTTAAAGACAGATTTGCCATCAACAGGAGAAATCCTGAAAGCTTCAAACTTTGGCTTTTTCATCTTTCCTTTGAGTTGGCATACAGCACCAATGTTAGCCTGCAAAGAGAGATTACATCTAAGTTCTGTCTGAATTGGTAATTCACACTGTTATGAAAAAATTATAAACAAGGAAATGATTCTGTAAACATTAAAAAAACAACTTTAACAAAACAAAAAAAAAACCTAGGAAAAAAATCTATGTATAGATTTATTACACAACAGCTCTTTGTTAATAAAATACGCCACAGAAGACTCTATTAAAAAAAAATAGCACCCTTGCATATGACATTCTGCAAGAGTAATGGCAGTAGACTGGAGGCAGCACTCACCAGTGAATGACTTCTACTTACAGATCTAAATAGTTGTTCTGGAGAGCCGATGCTGACTGTCTTCAAACTAAGTAAGATTAGTTCTTTCACTTCTATGATGCCATTAACACCCCAGCAAATACAGTGACATGGCAAACACCATTCATTAGGACTCTTCAAATTTCCCTACTGACACAGTATAATTAAACCTCATACCTTTTCACTGACTTAAGAACGTCGTTCTACTGTGTTTATGGTAATTATGGCTTTGAATTCAGACTCTGCCATAATAGGTAATTACAGCAAGAGAGTAAAATTGCATTTTGGATGTCACTTCCCTGTGACATCCACTTCCCTTTTTTTTTT